>NW_022196898.1:60020782-60056507 GCF_008632895.1 Mastomys coucha | reverse complement strand
TCTACAGAGTGAGTTCCAGGACAGCCAAGACTATACAGAGAAACCCTGTCTCAAAAAACCAAAAAAAAGAAAAAAAAAACTTTAGAAGTTTTGTTAAAATATTGTTCAATTAAGACATTAATATAATATGTATATATAATCATTATATTTTTTTGTCTTCTTATGTTTTATCGGTTTTTAATTTAGATGTGTTTGTACTGATGTATTTTAGTTTGTTCTTAATTTTTATATTCTAAAGCATTCTGTAGTTTTTCAAGTTGCCATTATGTTTGTCACAAGCTGTGTGGTAAATATGTGATGTACTTATTCAACATATTTTTGTTTGATTTTTAATATATTTTAAAACACAAAAGCAATATAAACATATATATGTGCATTCATATAATATGTATACATATATATATTCTGAACACTAATACTTAATTAGAGAAATTAATTGCTAAATAATAGGGACACGTCTACCCTTAACTCCAAGCACTTGTTTGAAAATTTTAGGACAGGGGATGACTTTCCGAAATCATTCCCTGTCCTTTATTTCCTCGTTAGGTTTAAAAGAGAAGACTTCATTCTTTGTAGGACTTTCTCTAGTGTGTTACAGTACAAAGTTTAGGTTCTAGTTTTAAGTTCTACAGGGCATGAAGTATCTTGCATTTTAACCTTATTGAACACTAGATTTATTGTAAATTTGTATTTTAAACTTTTGAAAGTTTAAACCATAACATAAAAATCAATCATTAATTCTTTTTGCTAACCCTCGGCGCTTCAGTCCTTTTTCCTCACCCAATACCAGGTCAGACTGCCCTTTCACCCCCACCTCCAACCTCTCCTCTACTTTCCTTCCCAGGTACCTTCCTGGTACCTGGTGGCTGCTTTCTTCTCCCTCCCAAGTTGGACACAAGTATCCTCACATTGGCTCTTCGGCTTGGTGACATTTTTGAGTTCTGTGGACCATATCTTGACTATTCTGTAGTTTTTCCGGGGGACTAATATTCACTTATTAGTGAGTACATACTATGCATGTCCTTATGGGTCTGAGTTACCTCACTCAGGATGATACTTTCTGATACCATCCATTTGCCTGCAAAACTCAAGATGTCCTCATTCTTAATAGCTGAAGTATTCCATTGAGTAAATGAACCACATTTTCTGTATCCATTCTTCTGTGGTGGGACATCTGGGTTGTTTTCAACTTGTCTATCACAAATAAGGCTGCTAGGAACATAGTAGAGTACATGCCCCTGTTTCATGGTGGGGCATCTTTTGGGTATATTCCCAAGAGTGGTATAGCTATGTCTTCAGGTAGATCAATTTCCAATTTTCTGAGGAACCTCCTGATTGATTTCCAGAGTACTTGTACTAGTTTGCAATCCTACCAGCAATGGAGGAGTGTCCCTCTTTCTCCACATCCTCACCAACATATGCTGTTGCCTGCAGTTTTGATCTAAGCCATTCTGATTGGTGTAAGATGGAATCTCAGGGTCATTTTGATTTGCATTTTTCTGATCACTAAGGACTTTGAACATTTCTTTAGGTGCTTCTCAGCCATTCAAGATTCCTCTGTTGTGAATTCTTGGGTTAGTTCTATATTTCCTTTTTTATTGGGTTGTTTGGTTTGTTGGTGGTTAGCTTCTTCAGGTCTTTATATATTTTGGATATGAGCCTCCTATCAGATGTAGGGTTATTGAAGCATTTTTCCCAATCTGTAGGTTGCCTATTTGTCTTATTGACTATGTCCTTTGCCTCTTTGAAGGCCAGCAGAAAGAATGGAAACAGGAAACTTCAGGATGCAGGATGTTGGGAGGACCTTCCAGAATGCACCAGAGATTTAGGAGGTGAGAGACTCAGGACTCAAAGGGAGGGACCTTAGATGAAACACCTGACAGTAGGGAGAGGGGACTTATAGAGCCTACCTCCAGCAGGAAGACAGGGCATCAAATAAGGGAGGGGCTTGCCATTCCACAGTCAAAGTCTAATCCATAATTTTTCCTGTCTGAAAGAATTACAGAGCTTTAAATGAAGAGGACCTTGAGGAAAAGAATGTCCAACGACAAACCCAAAGTGGGATCCAGCTCAAGGGAAGGTCCCAAGGCCTGACATTATTACTGAGGCTATGGAAAGATCACAAAAAAGGACCTCACATGACCACACTCCTGAAGACCCAACAAGCAGCTGAAAGAGTGAGAGGCAGATATTTGCATCCAATCAGTGGACAGAAGCAGCTGACCCATGTTGTTGAATTAAGGAAAGACTGAAAGAAGCTGAGGAGGAGGGTGACCCTGTAGGAAGAATAGCAGTCTCAATTAATCTGGAATACCAAGATCTCTCAAACGCTGGACCACCAACCAGGCAGCATATACCAGCTTACTTGAGGCCCCCAAAATATATACAGCAGAAGACTGCTGAGTCTGTGTTCAATCAGAGATGATGTGCCTAACTCTCAGGAGACTGGACACCCCAGGGAGCTTAGAGTTGAGGTGGGGTGGGGGTGGTGACATCTTCATGGAGGCAATTTGTGAGGAAAAGGTATGGGATGTGGAACAGTCAGAGGGTGGATGGGATGGGGTGAACAAAATCTGGAGTGTTAAAAATAAGAAAAATGGAGAGAAAAAATAAAAATAATCCATGTTAAAAAAAAAAGAAAAAAATCTATCATTAACTTTAACAACTAAAATACCAACCAAATACTCTATATGGACCTGTCTTTGCTATACATAGGCCTGTCCTTGGCTCCCACTATATATAAGAGGACTGCCTCTTCTAGCATCAGTTGGGGGAGAGGCAATTAGTCCTGTGGAGGCTTGATGCCCCAGAGAAGTATGATGCTAGAGGGGTAAGATGGAAGTGGGTGGGTTAGGGAAGGACACACTTAGAGGCAAAGAAGAATGGGGAGTGGGAAAGGGTTCATGGAGGACAGAATAGGAAGATGGGTAACATTTGAAATGTAAACAAAATGATTTATAAACTAAAAATATAAAATATATATCAAACATTTCAAAGGTATAAATTGTTTATTAATAGTGACAACTTTATTTCTCTTCCTTATATTAGCCTTTTATGTATTTTCTCCCTATATCAGCTTTCCAGAATATCCCCTTTAATCTCCCATAGAAAATCAGTTTAATCATTGCCTTCTTACAATTACTAAGGAAAAATTTCTTCCATCCCATTTAACAATTGTTAAAATGATTGCAATTTTGAGGTCAACTCAATGCCTCAAGACAGACAAACATTTGAGACAATAATTGTTCAGTTGATAGATCAAAAAATAAAAGACAACAGGATAAAATTAATGTTAGGACACATTATCACTCTGAAAGAACATATTTCTATTTTGATAGGCCTCATCCATATCCGTGGGGGATCAAAACTTGTAAAGGAATTTTCAGTACATTTGAATTCATTCCCATGGGAAGTTCCTATGAAAGAGAGACTGTGACATGCCTTCCTTCCTATGTCTTCATACATTTGATCATGGATGTATCTGAGCACAGACATCATATCAGCTCTAGCACAAAGCTGGCAATACCTCTGAAGGTTTTTTCAAAGCATGGCTTAAAGTGACTGCCAGAATGACAGGCTTTGTTTTCTCACAAAGCTTTTCAGAGCACTATAAACACTCAGTTAAATGTTAGCAACCTGACAGGCTGCACCTGCAAAAGGAATGTTTTATTTCTCAATTACTATCTGTAGACCCTATAATATTTAATCTTTTAAAGCAATGTGACGATACACAGTAGATAAAGTTGAAAGACATAATTTCAGAAGGCAGGAACTAAAACCTATTAAGCTAGAAAAATGAGACATTTAATTTCCCTCTCCTGATGCAATGGGAACTTTGCCATAGACTTGTGACTAGACCCTTCCATACCACAGACAACTTGAGATTACATGTTTCCCAGACATCATTTCCTGTCTCTGTCTGTTCAATAAGATGTAATATTGTCCTCCTGATAGGAAATGTTTACTAAGGAGCAGCAAGCCCTTCCTGACTGTGCAGCAGTACCAGACACCTTCCCTGAAAACAAGTATGATGTATTAGATTGAAATAATGCTTAAGTTAAATATTTTAAGCCTTCAATCAAACTGCCCATCATCTCTTAAATAAAATATTAAGCTTTAAAACAGCCTGAAAATAAATTAGTGCAAACATGTTTAGCCAGAATTAGTGACAATTTCTTCTGACAACTTTGGCTTGAGAAATCTTAGGCTCAATATAAATTAAAACGAATACAATGCTTTCTTTTGAAAATAATGGTAGAAACTGTAAGAGCAAGGGCTGGGATGTCTCCTAGGAGATTGCGACATAAATAAACAACACAGAGGCTTCATTCAAGCAGTTTCTGAGTTTGGTCGCACACACCCATATCCAGCAGCTCAAAACCACCAGTAAATAGAAATCCAGCAAGCCTGATACTTTCTGCTGACCTTCAAGACCACCTGTGCATAAATATTGCATATACATATGCCTGTGTATAAAAAAAAACAAATAATAATAATTAGCCTCTGAACAAAAGTGAGCTTGCAATGCCTCATGGTTAACACGGATGCTATTGGGCTTGGATTGGTGCACATTATTTATTCATTCTTGGCAAGGATTTTAATTAGTTTAGATTTTATTAATTTACATGACACTGGACAGATATCATATATGTACACAATCCAAGTAGTGATCATCTACTGGTATATAGGTAGGAACTTGTCTTTTCTCATCATACAAGTAAATTTTATAATTCACTGACAGAGTAGAGCTAACCACTTTCTTTTGTTTGTTCAATAGGAAAGAAAATACAGAACCATCTAGAAAACATATTAGTTTTTATTTCTTTTCAATTTAATTTTTGAGAGTTTCATATACAATTACTATATTTACAACATTTTATCACATCCCTTTCTCCCCTTGAAGACCTTTACTGGACCCTACTACCTCTCAAATTCATAACATTTTCTTATTTATTGTTACACATATACATGCGTACACATAGGTAGATATAGATACATCTTGTAGAATCCACTTCATGTTTCCCATAAATGTGTTTATTTAGGAATGACCACTTGGAAGGATATAATATTGATGGGCTCAGGTGCTCATCCCTGGAGAAAATTGACTCTCCTCTGAGTAGTAATTAAATGCCTGATTTTTGTTTAGTATTATAATTACTTAATTTCTTTACACACACACACACACACACACACACACAGAGAGAGAGAGAGAGAGAGAGAGAGAGAGAGAGAGAGAGAAAGAGAGAGAGAGAGAGAGAGAGGAGACAGAGGCAGAGACAGAGACAGAGACAGAGACAGAGACAGAGACAGAGACAGAGTGGGGAGCATAGTATACCTAAGGGTGAGAGGACAACTTGTGAGGTTTGTTTTTTCCTTCTGGAAAGTGTGATCTGGTTTTGAACTCATGTTCTCAGACTTGAAACCAAATTCTATCACTCACTAAGCCATGTAAATTCTTTCTCTCTGTTTTAATTAATTAAAAAACATACTATATAAAATTTCCACATATATTTTTAGTATGTTATACTAACTCAGCTAACCAAGGCCAAGTAGAGATTTATTATCCAGCAATAAATTTTTATTTTTATTTCATTGGTTGTTTATTTATTTAAAATCTTGGTATTCTGCTTAGGTTTCAGGAAACACTGTCTGACTTGTTCTGTAGTTGCAGTAAAAATATCATCAAAGATGTTACCCAAAGGCCACATATCTCTGAGTCAGTTCCTCTATTGCTAATGCTATCTATTACTCAGCCACTAGGATTCAGACTTCACAGGAGGGCACATTCCTCATTTCTTGCTGTTTGCATCTCCCACCTCAGCTTATTTCAAGTTCCTTTTCTTAAATCCATCAAAAACAGACTCTAAAGTGGGGTGCTAATGGGTTTTGTGATAAATGTAGCTGCTCCTCTCTCTGTCCCCTAGTCACAGACACTGTTAACTCATTAATGAGTGAGCACATTTACCTATCTACCTGTTTCTCTAAACATCATTGCTTCATCATGTTTTCTTAACTATGGGATTTATTTGATCTGCCATATTAGTTTTTATGATTCATTTAGTCATATGTGATATTTTTTTCTAATAAGGAGAATATCACATTTCATGAAGTTGCTTTCGAGTTATTTCAGTGACAAAATTAGAGATACTGAATTTGTGTTTATAGTAATTTCTTTAGAAGTACTGAAATATTGGCAGCTGTGCTAATCCAGAGGCTCAAAACACAGCATGACCCAATTTCCAGTTCAGCAATCAGAAGCTTGTTAGGAACATCAGGACGAGCAAGTGAAATAATTTATTTTATCTGACAATGATAGATTGAAATTAAACCATAAATGAATTAGATATGTTGTAGATAATTAGTTTTCAAAATTCCACTTAACTGAGGTGTCAGGCTTGCAACACAAATCACATTTCAAATATTATTTTCTGATTTTTCATGACAAACGGATGGGCCCCTGTCAGATAAAAAAAAATTACCAAATATATTTTTAAAACATATTCTTTGATACAATTTAAAGCATTAGAGACAATTTAAAATACTTTAATCTAACATTAAAATAAACAGTGATAGAATGTTAAACATGTCTGCTCTGGAACCATGACAATCTATGTGGTATCAAAAGGCCTTTTATATATTTGAAGTCCTGTGGAATGTTAAACTTTCACATCATTATTAGATACATTAACTCTGGTGTTAAAACTTTAGAACTTATTTAAGATAATATAGTACCC
The DNA here is from genome assembly GCF_008632895.1 of Mastomys coucha. NCBI lineage: Eukaryota > Metazoa > Chordata > Mammalia > Rodentia > Muridae > Mastomys > Mastomys coucha. The sequence continues at coordinate 60,049,773 of NW_022196898.1, read as the reverse complement.
CTTTAATTTTCTTCACAATATTTAAAATGAACAAATTAAAATTTCTTAGTTATAATAATGTTTAAATATACATGAAGTATATTTCTAAGAAATCATGGAATGTTGTTTTTCCATAAATACTTTGGTCACATGTGGTCATGAATATATGTAGTCCCTACTTGGTAGGTAAGAAGAGAACAATTAGAAGTCTATGATAATCCTCCAAAATATAATGATTTTGCATCAAGCCTGAGCTGCATGAAACCCTCTTCCACTACTTCTATTTATCTCTGAGTATATAATGTATAGACACAAACACCATAGTGTTTATATGAAAATATGAGGACAAGTTATGGCAGGTGTGTTCAGTCCTCTCCTTCCATAATCTGGGTCCTGTATCTGGAACTCAGTTCCACAGGTTTAGCAAGCAAATGTCTTTACTTTCTGTGTCGGGCAATAGATCATGCTACCAGACAGAAGAACTGGTAAGGTTGAGTTGGGCCAGCTCCCTGCCAAGTTCCACTTATTCTGGAAAAATAAAACTAAGACATCCCACTGAGAGGGACATGACAATCAGTCAAGTAGGGACAACCCCAGAAGCCCTTCCCCATGAAAATAGGGCATCCCTAACATCTTAGACTGAGCCAATGGGAAGCATTTATTCCTGGATCCCGCCCAACTGACAAAATGTTTATACGCTTACTATCCACATAGAATGAAGTGTATAAGTGATTTCACCAAGAATCATCTGAGAGTGGATGTTCTTTGTAACACTCTGGGGAAGAGTTTTCTCACTCTAAGCATTCATAGCTGGACCATGGATCTGCCGAGCAGGCCTGGCTTTAGCCTCTCTGCCACCTCTACAGCTCTCAGCTGCTTGCAGCTACTTCGTCTTTGTTTGTTTGTTTGTTTGTTCTTGTTATTGGTTGTTTTATTTTTATCTAATTTTCTTTTCAAAGAGAATCTACAGCACTGATTATGGGACACAAAATTTCAGCGCATTCTACCCAGGCCGGATAGAAGAGGATGTGAAACATCTGGCTCACATACTCATTAACTTCCTTATAGAGATACTGTTGCCAATAGAGAAATGGATCCCTCAGAGGATGCCTTGCCTGTCACCTCAGTTCTTACCAGGCTACTGTTCAATCTTCAACACTATAATTATATATGTGAATATAATATAAATTAGCAAAATCAAGTATAACAATCAACTTGCCACAATTCCTTATTGTGATTTGTATCCATAAACTTGACATCTCCTAGCTACCATTAGGAAAACGCATGCATTAACTGATAGCCATGTACTTTTTGTAAAAGAGAAATTATTTTCATAGTGTTTGGTTTAACTGTAGTTGCCTCTTGGCTTCACAATAGTAAGGAGAACCATGTTTATGATTAATTGTATTTAATTTTTTTCTTTTTTATGTTCATGCTGTTATAGATCTAAACATTTCCACATTTGTTTTACTTAGAACCAGACTTAATACTCATCAACAGATTAATGGAAAAAGACAGTTAAATATAAGAATTCAGTAATGAAACTGAATAAAGTTAGATTGCTTTATTGAAATGGGTAAAACTTGAAACTTGATATCATCATATTAAACAAAACAATCCAGACACAGAAATACATATCATATGGAGTTTCATTATTTGTAGATGGTAATCATTTGTAATTTTATTTGGTTGTCTGTATCTCTATGCTTGTGTATGTGTGCCATATAAAAGCAAAGAAATATACTTGGTGAACAGAGGTGATGTATGACCTCCTGAGGACACATAAATAAATGTGTATTCATCCCATTTGGACAGAGATGACAAACAATAGATACAATTCTACCCCATTCTAACTGTAAATATCACTTTTATTTTCTTAGATGAAGAAGTATCCAAGTTGTATACATACATGGGGTTGGGCTGCACCCAGAAAATTTCCTTCTCTGTTCTGACTATTCCTAGGCCTAGGCCTAGAAGTTTCTATCCTCTAATCTTCCAAGCTGATTTATTCAATCCAGTTTTTCCCATCTTCTGACTGAATTGCTCTCCCTGGCCTCTACTAACTTTGTCAATATGTTCTAATCTTCTGGTTATTTCTCATTCTCTGGCAAATTCTGTCTTCTCCTGTGCATCTAGCTTGTTCTTTCTGTAACCTGTCTTTGTACAATAGTCCTAGTAAAACTGCCATACATGCATCATACACTCCCCTTTCTTCCTCTCTTTTCTTCTTTCTATCTCGTCTCTTAAGCAGCCTCTTTCTCTCTGTTCTCTTGTGTGTTGGGCATACCTTATCTCTCTCTCATTAGGTCAAATCTTTCTCTGATTTCTCACTTTGCTTACTCCTCACTTAGACATGACTTTAACATGGCTGCCTTTGTCTTCAAGCTAGCCTTACCTTCACTGTTAAGAATTTAAGGTGTGTGCTGGGCAGTGGTGGCACATGACTTTAATCCCAGCCCTTGGGAGGCAGAGGCAGGCAGATTTCTGTGTTCAAGGCCAGCCTGGTCTACAGAATGATTTCCAGGACAGACAGGACTATACAAAAAAGCCTGTCTCGAAAAACAAAAACAAAAACAAAAACAAAAGATTTTAAGATGTATACTAAATGCCCATCAACAAGATCATATTTTAGTCCAGGGAATGTTTTCATTCCAACCAGATTGGATAGACCTAGAAGGTCTTTGGATATAATCCCTTCCCAGAGCAGTCATATTGCTGTATTAAAATTCCTTTACACTAACTACTAACATTTAATAGGGGATACTTGTCACAGCTCAAAATTCAGCTACTTTTCCTTTCCAGATGGCCAAAGGGATCATTTATATCAATCTCCTCAGTTTGCATTACAGGAAAGCTTCCATTAACACTGATTTTCCCAGCTCAGGTTCTTATATGAAAGTAGTCTAGTGACCAAACCAGCAGCATCAAGAGTAAAACATGAAAAAAAAATGCAGTTGTCAAAGTTGTTTCCTACCTGGGATTCATTCAACAATGCATCCTGCTCAAGGAAAGCTTGCCACATACACACATGGGAGTGGGAGGTGGTAAGTCAATGCACTATGAAGGCACAGGATGGTTTTTGGAACCAGTGCCCATGCTATAGCTCACAAGCCTACTCCCGTTCTCAGGAGTACTTTTCTTTTCTAATTAACTTCAATTTCCACTTGGAGCCATGAGTTCTAGGTCCAATTCGTTAGCCTAAGCTGAAAAAACCTGCATGCTTCAGCTCTGGGGCCCTCAGGCTAATATCCTCCAAGATCATGTACTCTCCTGAGAACATACCTCTCCATGTAGCTCTTGCTTTTTCCACCAACTCATTTGTAAGGTCCCATAAAACTAACCTTTGATGGTTAACTTTAGCATAGAGATCTCTTTAAGAAGGTGCTCACTTATTAGGACAGAGGAAAATGAAGGTTTTCAGTAGAGTAATATTGTGGTCCCTAGCTCCGTCATAGATTTACAAGAAGATTCAATTTTGGGAAATCTGCAAGGTTAGATACCCTGTATGTACAATACTCAACATGCGTGTTTGAACTCAAAAAAAAAAAAAAAAGCCCATTACTTAAAATTGTAAAAGCTACTTTCTGATGAAAAAAAGGGGGATCCCACTCTCAGGGCTCAGGATCGACGCGAACTTGATGCAATCAGCAAGAGGTTCTTTTATTCAGCGCTGGGCGAGACTCATATCCCACACAGGGGTAGAGGAGTCTGGCCCCAAGCAAAAATTTAAACAGGTTTTTATACCTATATAGTTGCTGGGGAAGAGGGGAGACTGAGGCAAAGGAAAGTATGGGGTGGTCTCTAATTGGGGCTGGCTTGAGCTAGGGTTCAGGGGCAGGTTAGCCACCTGGCAATTGTTTGTTACCTCTTTTTTCTTTTTTCTTTTTTTTCTGCCTGGTCGTCCTGGTCTCCTTGTTTCTAGGTTCTGGGAGCTGGTCTCCCATTGTTTCTAGGTTCTGGGAGCTGGTCTCCCATTGAGTTCAACTAACAGCTAAGTTCCCACAGTACAGTTTGAAAACTTAAACTTAACCTCCCACTGACTAGAAAAGACCATGAACTATACAGAAAGCAAGATGTGTATATTAGCCTTTTATCTACCCAAAACTATGTACTTGCTTTGCTCTCTGCTCCCAGCACACAGTAAAACTGTGTCTTAGGTTCATGAGAGTCCATTTATGACTCAGGATTTTCTGCATCTCCTTATGAAAGGCTGTAATTAGGCAGTGATGTGCAGCAGCTTCTCATGCTGTTTGAAGAACAGACAAGGTCCCTGTAGTGCTTCCATGAATAATCTCTAAGCCTGTTGTAGCGCAACTACATTTGGTCTCAGTATTGGATGTTAGTTTTACTGGCTACTAACATTTCAAAGTTATATGTAAGAATTGGACATCTTGTTTCTATGATAATTTAATAACTTCTTTAAATCAATAATTTGTTCTACACCTCTCTCTACCTTTTTTATCTGTCTTTATGCTTCTCTGGTTTCTCCCTCCTTCTCTCTCTTTCTCTCTCTCTCTCTCTCTCTCTCTCTCTCTCTCTCTCTTGCTCTGTGTGTGTGTATGTGTTTGTGTGTGTGTGTGTGTGTAAAGGTATATTGACTGTGAAAAATATCCATCTAAACATTCACATTTAAAATGTGAAAGTTTGGAAACAGAGCTCAATAACCATAGTTAGAGCCAGTATATATAGTATATAATTTGATGTTACTTTTCATGGTGTTCAATAAATGAGAAGTTTGTTTTTCAGTTCTGTTCCATTGATCTACTTGCCTGTCGTTGTACCAATACCATGCAGTTTTTATCACAATTGCTCTGTAATACAGCTTAAGGTATTGTGATTCCACCAGAGAATTCTCAACTGATGAATACCGAATGGCTGAGAAGCACCTAAAGAAATGTTCAACATCCTTAGTCATCAGGGAAATGCAAATCAAAACAAGCCTGAGATTCTGCCTCACACCAGTCAGAATGGCTAGGATAAAAACCTCAGGTGACATCAGATGGTGAGGTTGTAGAGAAAGAGGAACACTCCTTCATTGCTGGTGGGATTGCAAACTGGTACAACCACTTTGGAAATCAGTTTGGCGGTTCCTCCAGAAATTGGACATAGTACTACCAGAGGACCCAGCTATACCACTCCTGGGCATATACCCAGAAGATGCTTCAGCATGTAATAAGGACACATGGTCTACTATGTTCATAGCAGCCTTATATCTAATAGCCAGAAACTGGAAACAACCCAGATGTCCCTCAAGAGAGGAATGGATACAGAAAATGTGGTATATCTACACAATGGAGTAGATTAAAAACAATTAATCTCAGCTATTAAAAACAATGAATTTATGAAATTCTTTGGGAAATGGATGAATCTGGAGAATATCATCCTTAGTTAGGTAACCCACTCACAAAAGAAGACATATGGTATGCACTCTCTGATAAGTGGATATTAGCCCAGAAAATCAAATACACAAAGTACAATCCAGAAACCACTAGAAACTCAAAAAGAGGGAAGACCAAAGTGTGGATATTTTGTTCCTTCTTAAAAGAGGGAACAAAGTACCCATGGAAGGAGTGAACACTATATAAATGTACTATATTTTCTTTGCTTATTATTTAGTTTGGGGACATCAAGGTTAATTCCATTTTCTGCCCACTATGAATAAAGCTACTGTGAATATAGTTAAGCAAATATCTTTGTTGTAGGAAGGAATATCCTTTGTGCATATTGTCCAGGAGTAGTATAACTGGGTCTAGAGGTAGGACAATTTCTAGTTTTCTAAAAAACTACTGTACTGAATTCCAAAGTTATTGTGTAAGTTTGTAATCCCATTAGCAATAGAGAAGGGTGTCTCTTGTTTCACATTCTCACCAGCATTAGTCATTACTTGTGTTTTTGATCTTGGCCACTCTGACCAGTATAATATGAAACCCAGGAGTTGATGTTTTGATTTAAATTTTCCTGATAGGTAAATGTTGAGTATTTTTAATTGGATATTTTCTTTATTTACATTTCTAGTGTTATCCCCATTCTTGGACCCCCCTGGAGATCCCCATTCCTTCCCCTCCCCCTGCTTCTATGAGGGTGTTCATGCACACACACACACACACTCCTGCCTCCCTGCTCTCAAATTCCCCTACACTGGGGTATCAAGCCTTCACAGGAACAAGGGCTTCTCCTCCCATTGATACCCAACAAGGCCATTCTCTACTACATATGTGGCTGGAGCCATAGGTCCCTCCATATGTACTCCTTGGTTTTTGGTTTTGTTCCTGGGGACTTCGGGGGATCTTGTGTGTTGATATTATAGTTCTTCCCATGCCATTGCCAGCATCTTCAGCTCCTTCAGTCCTTTCTCTAACTCCTCCCTTGGGGACTCCATTAGGGACACTGTGCTCAGTTCAATGATTAGCTGAAAGCTTCTGCCTCTGTATTTGTCAGATGAATCCCCAGGTGGGGCACTCTTTGGATGGTCTTTCCTTCAGTCTTTGCTCCATACTTTGTCTCCGTACTTGCTCTAGTGAGTATTTGGTTTCCCTTTCTAAGAAAGACAAAGGCACCCACACTTTGGTCTTCCTTCTTCTTGAGCTTCATGTGGTCTGTAAATTGTATCTTGTGTATTCTGAGCTTTGTAGTTCCTCAGTAAATTGGACATAATATTACCTGAGGATCCAGCTATACTACTCCTGGGTGTATAACCAAAAGATTCTCCAACATATAACAAGGACACATGCTCCACATAGCAGCCTTATTCATAATTGCCAGAAGTTGGAAAGAACCCAGATGTCTTTCAACAGAGGAATGGGTACAGAAAATGTGGTACATTTACAGAGTGGAATACTACTCAGCTATTAACAACAATGACTTCATGAAATTCTTAAGCCAATAGATGGAACAAGAAAATATCATCCCGAGTGAGGTAACCCAATCACAAAGGAACACACATGGTATGCACTCACTGATAAGTGGACATTAGCCCCAAAGCTCAGAATACCCAAGACATTAAGCATTTTTAAGTGCTTCTCTGCCATTTGAGATTTCTCTGTTGAGAATTCTGTTTACATCTGTGTATCATGTTTTACTTGGATTAGTTGATTAGTAGATGTCTAGTTTCTTAAGTTCTATATATATTTTGAAAATCAGATCTCTGTCAGTAGTGGAGTTGGTGAAAATCTCCCATTCTATAGGGTGCCATTTTGCCTTATCAGTAGTACTTTTTGCCTTATAGACCCTTTAAGGTTCCATTACTTCCCATTTATTAATTGTCAATCTTAATGTCTGTACTATTGGTGTTCTATTCAGAAAGTTGTCTCCTGTACCAAACTATTTAAAGTTTTTCTTCACTTTATTTTATTAGGCTCAGTGTATCTGGATTTATGTTGAGGTCTTTGATCCACTCTGTGGTCTGTGTTTTTACCAGGGTGATATATATGGATCTAATTGAATTCTATATACTTATATCCAGCATCATTTCTTAAAGATCCTTTCTTTAATAATTCTTGATTATTTATTTAAAAATATCAAGTGCCCATAAATATGTGGATTTACATTTAGGTCTTTGGTTAAATTCCATTGTCTATCAGTCTGTTTATCTGATAATATCTAATGATTTAATTTTTTTTTTTTACTATAGCTTTGTAGTAGAACTTAAACTCAGGAATGGTTATACATCCAGATATTCTTTTATTACACAGTATTATTTTAGCTATCCTGAGATTTTTGTTTTTCCATATGAAGTTGCATTTTGCTCTTTCAAAAATTGTGCTTGAATTTTGATGTCCACTAATTTTTTAATGAAATATGTTAAAATTGTATCACTCTATGGATTACTTTGAAAGCATACATAAATTTTCTTCAATTTAAATTTTCCTCTACAAAATTGGTTTGAAATAAAAATGAGAAAGCTTTCATTGTTAGTAAATATTTATTATAGCTGTCATGCTAAAACCATATATTTCTTTTATCCAAAAATAAAAAAGGTGTCATAAGACTCTATTGTGCTACTACCATTACCTAATTTTGTCTTCATCCTTTACTCAATCTCACTTCCCTATTTTATCTTACCTATGTTTTTTTTTATTTCTAAAGGATGACATATGCTTCTTTAACTTTGACCCCATTTACTTCTTTATATTAAAATAGACCATAATAATTATTATAGTTTAAATCCAATGTATAGTTGAAACTCAATTCCTACAAGAGAGTATGTATAAGTCCTTGAGAATAAGTTTTGTTTTCTCATTGATTACTTCTCAGTCACAGGACCTCCTTACAGCACTTATAGCAAATATACATTCATAAATATCTATATGGTTATAATCTCTTGATTACACAAGAGAGGCTAAGTCAATTTGACTTTGATCTCAAGATCACTTGTGCAATGTAGCATGACCTGGTTTTATAAAAGATTATGAAATATCTAATCTTTGACTTTATGTGGCTTTACTAAATGCAGCCTATATCACTTCATTGTATAAGTAAAACATAATAAAACATTGGCTATTTTTCATGATATCATTGAGTTTGGATATAGTTTGGTCCTATTGATTGGAATTATAAATGTTCACTCAATTTTGTATTTGCCATTTTTAAATTATCAATTGAGTTATTCTTTTACGCATTAAAAAGAGAAAGGATTTCTGTGGCTGAAAGTTCCTCATTTGTCTCTTTCATCATAAGTAATCTGTTTTAATTTGATTAAAACAAACCTGCTGCTTATGCATTTCTCTTTGCTAGAAATTCCAATCACGTTTTTAGTTTCTTCAACCTGACAGCACCATCATTGAATAAGAATTTTTCCAAATACATGATTCAATGATCAAGCTTACCATTTATGTAACATTGATACTGATTTCTGTTTTCCACATTGTAACTTATTTCAAATTTTAATAGCATTACTAAACCATAATTTGTACATGGCTAAAATATTCACTGTTCTAGAACAGTATTAAAACAATGTTAAAATATCATATAAGTTTCTTTAATTGGTTATTATTTCTTCTTGACAGTACTCTTTGAGTAAAAGGCACTTTTACTTACATTGTATTTATTAATTAAATATTATACTTAAATTATTAGTCTATCACAATTATCTTCTAGTATTTTAATGCTTCCTTTTAGATATCTATGTGTACATACACATACACATACACACATATATAGATATATACATATGTATATATGTATATATGTGTATATATATAAAAGATTTAAATTCTTTCCATAGTTTACATTCCATCATTCATACTCAAAATTCATTAGAAGATCTTAAAGATTTATTTCTGAAATTTAAAAAAAAATTAAATTAATATATTAACTCTGTATTTGTGATTCTTCTATCTGTTTTTAGATTAGTTTCTCATCAGAATTTTGTTAAGTATTCAGTTTCATTGCTTTGCATGTGGCTACCTATATTCTCAACAGTTTCTTAATGTAATATTATTTCTTATCTATGAATAGTCTGGAACTGTAATTTAAATCAGGTGACTATAAAATCAAAAATTCCATTGGTTTTGTGTTATCTATTTTTCCTTATGTAATAATTTTTCCTTCAGTACCTACTTTTAATATTATATTTCTGCTGATTCTTACTCTTTCATCAGTGCTTGTTTTCCTACCTATGTGATAGATTTTAAAAATTATTACTAACGTGCCATGTTACCTGAGTAAGAATGTATATAAAAAGATATTGGAAACTGCCTAAAGTAAGTGCTCTTAAGACAAAATAAAATACTTAATTATTTACTTATCTTCATATTGTAGTTACAATTATCCTACTCTGGATGTTTTCTAATATATCTAAAACATTTCTACTACGTATGCATCAAAGAATGCACCAGGGTTCCACCACTTAAGAAAATATATATTTCTGGTAATCAGTGCTCATGATATTGAATAATATTTTAAAAATAACCAACACCTTGAATATCTTTACTTGCTTTTACATATAACTTAAGAAAAAACCTGATTATAAGTATTGTTATTATTGTTATCACAAATTCTTTTAATCTATTCTTGATGATTTTTTTCCAAGTTCATTTGAATTTATGTGCCGTCCTTGCCAGTTTTGTATTAACTTTTAGCTATTCTATTTATCACATCTCTTTTTCTATCCTCCTTCATTTTTTATAATTTGGAAAATACTTAGATTTAAAGATTTATTTGCTCAGGTTTACCTACTCAAATTTACTCAAATTACATTTTCAATTCAGTCATTTTATTATGTATTCCCTATGATTCTAGCTTATTAATTCATCAGATTATTATGTTCATTTTGGTTCAATATAAATATTGGGATCTTTATTTAAACAAGTAAGTATTTATACCTAATAAATAAATATATTTCTGTATGTGTCTCAGTATTTCTTCTGTTACACTCTAATTGCTTACTTTTCTGAACAAGTAAATTAATTCTCTTAAGTTTTTTTTCTCTTATGAAGAAATAGGGTTGTTGTAAGAGCCAAGGGAACAAGATTTCTGCCAAATTATTGTGCATACAGTAATTTTAATCCAACAAGATAGCTGCTCTGGCAAAAGATCAAATTCCGAGACCTTCTAGGTCTATGTGATCTGGCTGGACTTTGGACATGCCCTGGATAAGAGTATGATCTTGGAGGAGGGGATTTTCTCTGAGGTGAATTTTCAGTGTCAGCTATTCTCTCTTGTGGGAAAGTAAAGGAGCAATTCTAGATTCAACAGAACAGCTCTTTAGATGAGATTCAGTGAAATAGTTCTCTTTACCCAGGGGTAGCAAGGGCTATACAAACCTTGCAGACTGAGTAGGGGTTTGCAATGAGAATGCAGATTATTGGCTGAGTCCTGAAGTGCTGAGAATGCTTTATTTCCATGAAGAGGGATTAAAGGTGATTAAATCTGTAATTTGGCCATGAGGCTACATGATATTTCAATGGGTGAGTACGTCAGGTTTCCATGGATATGTGCATGCTGCATGCAGGTCCAGAACAGGGAGTGAATGATCCTTACTCCTCCCTATTTCAAAATGAGGTTTTTGGGGTTTGTAACCATCTTGACCTCATTCTTGTTCCAGGCACACTCCCCTAGTCACACAACTCATTTTGCCCTGGAATAATATGGATTTTTTTTAAATTTATCTTTTTGTTTTGCTTTTTGTGGGTTTTCGAGACAGGGTTTCTCTGCGTAGCCCTGGCTGTCCAGGAACTCACTCTGTAGACCAGGCTGGCTTCAAACTCAGAAATCCACCTGCCTCTGCCTCCCAAGTGCTGGGATTAAAGACGTGTGCCACCACTGCCCAGCTTATCTTTTATTTTTGAGATAATAATATACTTACATCATTCTCTACTTCCTTGTTTTCAAGACATTACATATACCCCATCTTGCTCTATTTGAGAATTATGGCCTCTTTTTTATTAATTGTTATTATATGCATACTATTCCTATATTTGCCTATATATTACTATTCCTATATTTGACACTTACTTCTCACAGGTGTAATTTTGAAACTTATGCAGGTGTCACCTGTCACTCTCACTTAACTGTATCATGCAATCTCAACAATATGGTAAACTCAAAAGTGGCAGAATGGTGACAATGGCATGCATACATGAAGAGCAGATATCTCGCAATGCCCCATCCATATTTTAACAATTACACGCAATAGACAACTGTTAAAAGAAGAAGGAGTCACCAGGCAGTGGTGGCGCACACCTTTAACCCAGCTCTTGGGTCGAAGAGGCAGGTGGATTTCTGAGTTCGAGGCCAGCCTGGTCCACAGAGTGAGTTTCAGAACAGCCAGAGTTACACAGAGAAACCCCATCTTGAAAAATGAAAGAAGAAGAAGAAGAAGGAGAAGAAGAAGAAGAAGAAGAAGAAGAAGAAGAAGAAGAAGAAGAAGAAGAAGGAGTCCTTTCCCTCCATATGGAGCCCTTAACTACAGAATAAAAATTCAAATATTTCCTAAATACATAAATACACCGAGCTCATTCTGCACTATGTTAACAGCATGGAAATGTGTTCAGGGTTCAATATTTGATGTTGTCTAACCAATTGGTGTGCTCTTCCCTGGGTGAGACTCTTTACCCTTCTCTCAGCATGCCTGACTTGCCTGCAGTGCTCCTTTGTACACCCTGGTGTATTAAGGGAATATCTCTGGATGTTGAAAACAGAAATTGTATCCCTACCTCATGTATAACACTAATGAAAAAACAGATGAATAAAGAGTAGACTATACTACTGAAGGTAATAAAAAACTACATATAAGCAATTTCTCCTTGAGATGGCTATCAAGTGATCTATCACTGATATTTCCTGGTTCCATGTGGTAAAAGAAGTTGAAAATAATTTTTTTTTTTTGAAAATACTTTTCTAGGCAAAGTATTTCAATATTCATTTTTAAACCTTAAATACTGCAAGAAATACTGCTTTAAGGAAACTGAATATGCCGCCTGTTTTTTTGTTTGTTTGTTTATATTTGTCTAAAATTCCTCCTCAAAAACCTATGGTTATCAGTGTGTTTGTTTACTATTCATCATATCTGTATATATATATTATGTATAATATTGTATAAATTTCTTTTCCTGTAATTTTCATTTTTAAATTTTAATTACTTATTTAGTGCATATGAGAACTTTGTCTTTGTTATTCTGTGAACCACATGCATGTAGTGACTGTGAATATCCAAAGAGAACACTGGGTCTTGAGGAACTGTAGTTACAGAGGGATGTGAGCTGGGATGTAGTGCTGCGATTGAACACATGTCTTCTGGAAGAGTAGCTAAAGCTTGGGGCCTTCTCTTCAGCACTATGTCCCCCCTTTTTTTAACTTTTATTATTTGGGAGGTTTTCATCCAATCTATCATGGGCTTTGAATTATTTCCATTAGTGATGATACAGCCTGAAAAAGAATGGAGTTCTTAGTTCTGCCGTGAACTCAGTATTCCTAAAGTTTATGGATTCTGAACTGGTATTTCAGTAGTAGCTAATCCTTAGTATTAAAATAACCCTGGCACCCATTTTGCTGTGTTGTTTGTTGTTGTTGTTGTTGTTTCTGTTCTTTCCCATCCCTTCTCTGTTTTTGTTAGGTCCCACGTATCCTCCAACTGTCCCTTCATTCTGCATGTTGTTTTCCTCTGCATTGACCCACTTGCCCTCTTTGAAGTAATTCCCAACCTTTTGCAGGTGTCCTGTGTGTCACATCTATCATCTCTATTGTGCCTAATGAGTTGTATCTGTGGTTCTGAAGTAGGAATAGTGACTTCCCAGGTTTTCAGTGATCTTTGAGGATTTCCTCATAGTATTTGTTCCCTATTCCCATACCATTGGACACACAAAGAAAGGTTATCTAAGATCAATAGGCATTGGTTTACTGAGTATTAGTACCTGGACATATGGATATCTGAAAAAGCAGTAATATTTTCAGTTTTCTCTAGAGAAAAACTATGTATAATATGAAATGTTTGGTTTTATTAATTTATACATTCCTCCTTAATAGTTCCAGCCTATAAACTGTGCAACCATATTCCATTTACCAGCTTGGAGATAATGTACATGTGAGATTCACTGAGAACCTGTGTGTGTTCTCTTGTTTCTAGTATAATTAACCTAGATTTCTAGTATAATTAACCTAGATTTAAAACATAACCTATTATGTCTTAAATAATATTTAGAGGAAAACACTTGAGGATAATGGGAACTTCAATCCTTTCAAATGTTCATATTACCAAAGAGAAAAGGATACATGTTCTCAATAATCATAACTCTGTAAGATAAAATACGTAAACTAACCATTTTCAAAATTTAATGATGTAAAAATTTACTGCCCTTCAATTTGTTTTATCTTGAAATAGAGTAGATCTCATATGTACTAATGATTCCAAGAAATGATGATTATTAAGAATTATAAAACCATCTACATAATGAATTTATGAGCAAAAGAAGTATCTCATGTAATGGAGTATTATATTGCTTCTCTAAAATATATACATTATAAAAGACAGTAAAAGAGAAATTTCTACTCTCACACCCATTAATTAGAAGGACATACCTGCATACAAACAGACCTTTTAAAACTAAAACAGTGTTTTAATTGAATGGCCTGCTGAACCAAACAAAAATCAAGTCTCTCCCAGAATCAAATTCTGACTGTCATACACTTTAAGTAAAAGCAAGCAAAATGCCACGCCATGATGCCAGAGAGTGTTCTGGCTCTCACAGGGCTTTGAAAAAGCTTTCAGCAAGTTTTTTTTTTATAATTGCATTTTCCCACCAGGTTAAAAGAAATCTCTAATCAAAGTGCTTTTCTAATCTCTCAGGTACTTCCCTACCTGTGCTACATGGGAGACCACTGTGACTCCAAGGGAAGCCTTCTCTGTAAAATTCAAACTGATTTTAACAAAGTTCAATGAAGAACTAGATTATTGAATTTCTTAAGTAATGAATCTGCCTTTTAAGAACTTTTCCAAAGAGTGCTTGGTTTTTTTTTTTAATAAAACACTTTACCCTTTGTAACTAACAAAATAAAATCCATGCTGTACATATAAATGTTATATATATTAAATCATTCTCAGACATGTATGTAATATATAGGTCTAATTCCTATAAATTCATAACACTTATAAGGAAGATAAATATACAATGAATAAACAATGCTTCTAAAACATATTTTAAAATACTTTAGAGAATATTTGGCAGTTTTGAAAGAGTTGATTCATATCTACCAATTCTAGTTAGAAAACAGGACTTTTTTGCATCTTTGCACATCTTTACTTCTTCATAATACATATCTGTATCCTAATGTCAATAATTATGGTACTCTTAATTTTGTAGTAAAAAATATGTTACTCTATTTTGTATCTACTATGTCCTATAGAAATTTTAAAATGATATTAAGCTTCCTTACCTTCTTTGAAGTTATACAAATTAAATCCACACACAGAGACAAATGACCATACACGAAGTCCATAATTTTCTCATGATTTTAGTTATCATTAATATTTGAATTGGCCCCATAGCATCAAAAATCCATGCAGTATTTAAACATTTTGTGAGAATAATGCGAGCTAATTACAAAAAATGTTTTACAATATGAGCACAAAGATGTTATTGAAAATCTATAAAAGCTACTGTCTTAATTGATGACTGTCTCTTTCTAGGCAAGTATTTTTTCATCAATATAGCACACAGAACATTCACTCACTCTTTACCTGTCAAGAATATTCAAAATTCAGCATGCATTACACCCCTAGCTCAATTCTATTTACTATACTAGATTTCTGAGTCCTATGCAGTGATTTCTATATAATTTTCATTAGTTTAATAATTTACAAATAAAAGTATCTTAATGTTCATGCATGGACCACTAAATAGTGAAGAATATAAAATAAAAGATGGCAGTGAAATTGCCATATAGAAAATGAACCCCACTTTTTAATAGGGTTATTTTAACAGTGAATTTATGAAATTATTAGGGAAATGGATGGATCTGGAGAATATCATCCTGAGTGAGGTAACCCAATCACAAAAGAACACACATGGCATGCTCTCTCTGATGAGTGGTTATTAGCCCAGAAGTTTGGAATACAGGAAGAACAACCCACAAACCACAAGAAACTCAAGAAGAAGGAAAACCAAGAGGTAGATATTTCATTCCTTCTTAAAAGGGGGAACCAAATACCCATGGAAGGAGTTGCAGAGGTTAACTATGGAGCAGAGACTGAAGGAAGGACAAGCCAGCCTAAATATAACTATCTCCTGAGAGGCTCTGACAGTACCTGACTAATACAGATGTAGAGGCTCACAGCCATCCATTGAACTGAGTACACAGTCCCCCATGAAGGAGTTAGAGAAAGGACCTATGGACCTGAGGGGTTTGCAGCCCCATAGGACGAACAACAATATGAACTAACTAGTACCCTCAGAGCTCCCAGGGTCTCAACCACCAACCAAGGACTGCACATGGTAGGTCTGATTGTTCTGGCAGCATGTGTATAGTAGAGGATTGCAAATTCTATCATCAATAGGAGGAGAGGAGCTCGGCCCTGTGAAGGTTCTGTGCCCCAGTGTAGGGGAATGCCAGGGCCAATAAGTGGGAGAGGGTGTGGTGGCAGGCATGGGGAAGGGGGAGGCAACAGGGGTTTGTTCTTGCTGTTTTTGTTTGTTTGTTTGTTCTTTGGAGGGGAAACTGGGAAAGGAGAAATTTACATGTAAATAAAGAAAATATCTAAAAAAAAGAAAATGAAAAATTTAAAAATGTAATAATGATTTGTTCAAGTCATAGAAACCTGTTAGGGCAGTGAAAGGGGCACTAGACTTGCAGGAGGATTGAAGCATAGAGCTACTAGTATTTTAACAAGAAGATTTTAAAACTAAGTGCATTGCTTGGCATATTTTTGGTAGTTTTATAGAAGGCCTTTGACTATGTCTTTATGTGATCTTGGAACAAATTTCCAGGGAGTCTCCTTTCAGTGAGTTGCTAGTAGCCAAAAGAGTTGCACTCTTTTACTTAACAATTATCTCAAGCATTTGCTAAATAGTATTGATATTTTTGTTCTAAACCCAAAGGTATCCAAAAATTAATAGAGACAAAATTGTAAGACTGTCTGCCCATTAGTTTTATATCAATATAATATATAAAATACGTTATATATTATAAAACTATATATAGTATATATGTATATGCATACCTACATACATGTGTGTATGTGTGTTTATGTGTGTGTGTACCTATATGTATGTGTGTTTTATTCTCATCCCTTATCATCATATGAAGACTATTATTAGAGAAATCACAATTTTTTAAATTGTAGAAACAACTGATATTTTGGTGTTCAACACCAATAGATGTAACTACAACATATAACTTTAAACCCAAGGCTGATATAAGATTGTAACAGAGGTGGAAGAAATTGTCATTACTAGAGACCAGGATATTTTCTATGTGATAGTGTTTCTCAGCCTGAAAGGAAAGCTGAACTCAGGAAATCTCACCAATAATCTCACTTAAAGTATAACAAAGTGATGATTTTGTTCCTGAACTGCTGACCAGAAGGTAGGTAAACATTTGAGTAAATGTTCAGTGTTGTTAAGATTTCACCTAAGGGTATGGCAGAACTACTAGCTCCCTTTTGACCAGGTAAGTGAAGAAAGTAAACAAGAACTTTTTATTTGAGAAGTTAGTATGTGAATCTAAAGATACAGAGATCTTTACTGAAAACCTTAGAAACACTCTCCGGAAGAAAGGGAAGAAATTCAACAGCTTTCAATTGATGAACATTTTGTAGTTTTTACAATCTAGACCTTAGTTTCTGGACCAAGTGACTATGAATTTGGATATTTGGCATAGACTGGGGAGAGGTATTCAGGCCAGGTATCAAGATCATGGACCTGAAACTATTCTTCTTGATACATTTTGTTAGATCTTAGACTATAGATACTGGGAAACTACAGAAAATATATTTTGCCTTGACCTTCAGTTCTTCTACATGAGAAAAAGTAAAAGTAAATTTTTTGTTTTGTTTTGAGTGAATGTAGGCACCACATATTTAGTTTATTTGAATCTTTTTCTGCTGCTCTCTCTGTCTGTTGTATTTTTTTTTCAGGCTTTGTTGCAGAGATGGAAACTTGAGTTGAGCACAGCCAAACTGCCCATGAGCTCCAGGCAACAATCTCAGTTTTTCCATGATGTGGATTTTTCCAACTGCTGACTGCATATTCCCAACCCCAGATGATTCAGACATACATGGACAATCAATAAGGCAACCTGCTCTTTCTGGACTTAGTCCACATTCCAGCATTTTGGGTCACTAATGACAACATCCTAATGTCAGCAGTAAGTATTTAATCCTTATCACTCATTTATTATCAACAAAAGTACTGGGATGTTTTTCCAAATCTGGAATATATAGCTAGGTTTCCTATTTAATATATGCTCTTAAAAGGACTAAAGCTCTTAGTAAGCCTAAAAGATTTATAGCAGCCTTAATTTTTGTTATTACTACATTAATTAGTATTGTTGGTGCTGTTGCTATGCCTACTACAGCTTTACGTTAGGAAGTATGCACTGATAATCATGCTAATAATTTATCTAAGAATGTATTCCTTGCTATTTTTACTCAAGAACA
Organism: Mastomys coucha; assembly: GCF_008632895.1. NCBI lineage: Eukaryota > Metazoa > Chordata > Mammalia > Rodentia > Muridae > Mastomys > Mastomys coucha. The sequence continues at coordinate 60,031,703 of NW_022196898.1, read as the reverse complement.
TTTAGCTTTGGGATTAATAAATAGAATTAATGTATTAGAGGAAGCAATTATATATATGGGAACTCAAATTCAAAATGTTTAAGTTAGATTTGCTGTAGTTTGTCATTTTGGATATAAATGGATTTATATTACCCCTTTACAATACATTGGGACAAATATTGCCTCGAATCAGATCCAGGCCCCACCAGAAGGACTTTGAAATCACTCTGATTTGGCCATGGATATGAGAAGGCTTCATACTTAAATCAGTGCCATCTGACATGCTGGCTTACAAATATCCTCAACACAGGAGGTCGCTAAAACTTTTCTTGACTAAGAACTTCAGGACTCTTATTATAAATTTGAGTATAATACTAGGAATGAAGGCAATTCTTGTTATTCTTTTTCTAGTTATCCTCAGACAGATAAATAATGGATTGACAGCCCCTAATGCAGAGATTCAAACAAACCAGTTGAAAATGAAAGCCAAAAAAGGGGACAGAGATGGAGCCTTTCCCAGAGATGAGCCTCTTCTAGGAAAGCTTTGTGAGTGTAATGCAGACTGCTCTCTTTTTGATGAGACCTGAGAAGTTAGGTCCCCACATGGCAAAGACCTGTGGGGATATTCATGTAGAATCTCCTGACCTTTCATAAGAGATGGCTTGCTTCACTTTTGCCTTGTGTTTCCATTCTTCGCTTTGATAATGGGAGCCCTTACTTTCACTTTGTGAAGGACATTTCCCCAGAAACAAAAAATAAAGAGCTTAGACTATGATTTATTCTTGGTCACTGAGGATCCTGAGAGTGGAATAGACCACTATTCCTGTGATTTTTATAACAGCGATGCAGCTGAGTCAAAACAGGCAGGTGTACTGAATAGTATATCAGCTAACATCCAGATCTTCTCTTCCTATGGGAACTTAGTTTTGACAAAATCTTGTCCACTAATATGTTCTAAACAGCAGTTAGCTGGTTATAAAGAAGTTAGAAATGTCTCGCTGGATCTTTTGTTCTAAGACTTATAAAGAACATTCAAAGGTGAGCTAGGCAAGGACAATGAACTGATTCAGGTCACTGATTTTCCAAGCACCCAAGGCATCAGAGGAATTAGCTCTTTTGAATAGGATATGGGGAGATGCTAGCAGTCAATAATTAGATTAGAATTTCCTGGGTATGTAGTCTATCACCTCTTTATACTGTAACCATAATTGCTGCCAGTCACTTGGTTATATGCCAATATGCTGGGTTAGATATTAAATACTTGTTGAATCTGTTTTCTCTATTTTAACGCAGTTCATGAATAAGAAGGAAACCATAGAGATTGGGGGTGGAGAAAGAAGGGAAAAAGTATGGTGTGTACAATATTGTTAAATTTAGGAAGTTCTTAAAAAGATACTGTGAAAGAAAAAATGAGAAAAAGATTGTAAAACCTTTTCAGCTGTGAAAAAAAATGCATAAATAAAGGTGGCCTGAATTGTCTCACTGCCAGAGTATGTGAGCTGCACCTTGTGATCAAAGTCTTTTTTCCTCTATTCCACCCATCTTCCTTCAAGTTCTGAACCCTGTTGGGGTTGGACATTAACAATCGATGACAATAGCAATTAACATGTCAATATTAATGCAATCTCACAAGGCTGGATACCAAATAATGACTTCTGATTCTCAGGTTATGAGATCTTTTGCATGGATAAGTCCTTTGATATATTATATAATCAAAATTAGTTTATCCTACACACAACCCATACACACATAATCTGCTGAGAATGTTATATATTATATATATGCATATACATACAAATATTCATATATACATATGTCCACATGTAACAGAGAGATAACATGTTAAAGAATGTATAGAAATATAAAAACAATTTTTTAAAAGGGCATGAATTTGAGAAGTATAGGAAGCAAACAAGACATTATATTCTGTATGTCTGTGTGATTCTTCTGGAATGCAGACATACCTGAATTACAGTATATTCTGACTGGAATACAGACTTATTGCTTTATTTATTCCCAATAAATGAAGGTAAAGTTAATTTGTAGCAGGAAAGTGAAATTTAATTGAGGGGCAGAAAAAGTGATTATTTAGAGAAAGATTTGACAGAATGAGTTAAAGATAAGATATGATCAAACTTCAGGAGAATAGCATAGAAAAGTAGAGGTAGGGTAGGGGAGGGCAATTTCCAGGAGACTTTTTACAGAGTGGTTGTAGGTAAAGATGGAACAAGACAGAAAATGGGAAGGAGCCAGAAGACTAGAACAGATGGCCAGAATTAGTTTGAGGCCAAGCAGAGCAGTAAGAAGCTGAGAGAAGCCAGGTTGAATCAGGCAGCTTGGAGAGGAGTTTAAGGCAAAACAGGTTAATTGTATCAGCCAGCCAGTGTCCAGCAAGAGCTAGAAAGAGTGAGTTCAGCAATAAACTCCAAGATAGCAATTACATCAGGTGGGCAAAATTACTTTTGCAGTATGCTATATTAGTATACATTATACAATGATTAAAATTTGAAATTTTGTTCATACAGTACTCATTTATGAAATTCTCAATAAAGCTTAAATATATATGATAAGAAAATGTATATAAGAAACATATATAAGGAGACAGAGAGATGGCTCAGTGGTTAAGAGCACTGACTGCTCTTCCGAAAGTCCTGAGTTCAAATCCCAGCAACCACATGGTGGCTCACAATCATCCATAATGACATCTGACATCCTCTTCTATTGCATCAAAAGATAGCTACAATGTACTTACATATAATAAATAAATATCTAAAAAAAAAGAAAGAAAAATATATAAAAGAAAAATGTATATAATAAAAAGTTGAAGCAATTTGATAAAAGAAAATTTACTAGAAAACTATATATAAAGTCAATGGAACATATCAAATCATAAATATTTAGTTTAAAATGTCTAACAAGTATTCAAATAAATGAATAATATAAAAAATATAATTTAAAGAAACAAATTAATGTTTCATAAAATATTTCATTGTATTCCATTGATGCTAAAACATAAAATGTATAAACATCAAATTATTGTAATTGGTGTAGAAAATTTCATGTGTCATTCTGCATATGAATAAAATAAGTCTCAGTGAAGAAAACATGTTGGGAGACTATGTTAACTTCTCAGAAAAGAAATGATAGGGATAAAAAAATCACTCAGGCAGTGGTGGTACACGCCTTTAATCCTAGCCCTTGGGAGGCAGAGGCAGGCAGATTTCTGAGTTCAAGGCCATCCTGGTCTACAGAGTGAGTTCCAGGATAGCCTGGGCTATACAGAGAAACCCTGTCTCAAACAAACAAACAAACAAACACAAAACAAAAACAAAATCAAAAAACAAAAGAAAGAAAAATATCATGTGCAAAGGTGCCAGTAATAATAAGCAAGGCTGTTGGTATGTCCTTGTTAAGAAGGAAAAGGTAAAGATGGATAGGACTGACTTGTATATAAAAGCTCAGATTTATGCTTCCCTGAAGAATTTTATAAGATTACTTTTAAAGATAAATAAAATAATTAATCCTTCCTTTGTAAATGCAAATTGCTGCCTACCAATAAGAGGATCTGGCTGAGAAAACTACCTTGTTTGCTCACACTTTTCAAATCCATAACAAGTTGCTTAGTTATGAATGTACATTGGAGCTTGAGAATAACTTGTTTTCTTTACCAGTACTACAAAATGCTATCTCCTGAAAAGATTTTGTTTTGTTTTGTTTTGTTTCATAGTCAGTCACTATAAGGAAAATAGAATATAATAAAATTATAATTTTATAATGCTTAAAGATTCTTTTGGGATATATAAGACATGGGAAAAATAAAATTGTTGAAACTTAAAAAAACATAAAATTAATTGAAATTCACAATGAAGTTAATTTCTTAAAAATATACCATAAAGGAAAAAAATCAAAAATATATTAATTGGTTACTTTGACATTTAGTAATATATAAATTATATACATATTTATACATATATACATATTTATATGTAATAACTGTTACCAATAAAAGATGTCATGAATATACAAGAAAGCAAGAAGTGATATGTGGGAAGTTTACAGGGAAGAAAGAGGGAGGAGAATTTATGTAATTGTATTGTATCATTAAATTAATAAATAATCTAAAACTTTACTTTTTATTTGTAAAATAAGTATCAGGTATAATCTCAGATTATTGAGCATAGCTATATACCATTGATAGCCTATGAATAAGTGGTATATTATTTAATAAATATTAAGTATTTGCAATAATATAGTGTGGTAGCATATCTAACACAAACATATTATCAAGATGCAATAATATATGCTTGTAATATTTCCTGATCATAGCCTCATGAACACAAAATTAATTAAAACTATTGTTAAGTGTGACCTTTAAATTGATGTTGTAACTAAATTCCAGAAATGTTAAATAATTATGAGACATTTTTGAATTGTTTTCAAAAGGTCTATATAAACTGATAACATTCATCAGTAACTCATTTTTTTCTTATGTTTGAACAAATATATGGGACTTACATTCACAACACACATTCAGAATTCAAGAATTCTACAAAATACCCAGCAGTAAAAAATGCATTAACCTCACAAATGTCCATGAAAGAACTTGCAAAAGAAAATAGATGATAAAATTATATTGCTTGTGCCTTTCAGTTTTATTGCTTCCATTACTGACATGGGATTTAGGTTCTTATGAAGGGAGTATTACAGCCAAATGAGTTTTCACTAGGGTTGATCAATCCACATTATCAACTACATATAGCTTCATGTATAATAAATAGACCTTCAGCAAATATGTCCAGCAAAGTAGTATCTCCTAAACTCTAAAACATGAGTAATATATCATGGGTTAAATATTTGGGTTTTATGTGCTATTTATGTTGCTGATGAAAACTCACTGTTGATATCAAGTAGGGACTAGGAACAGTGATCTCAGCCTTCTTAATGCTGCTATCCTTTAACATAGTTCCTCATGTTTTGGTAACCCTAATCATAATTTTATTTTTTGCTACTTTATAACTAATTTTGTGATTGTTATGGATCATAATTTAATTTTTTGAAGACAGATTTTCTAAGTGAGGCATAAGGTTTGCTAACAGGTTTTGAACAGCTAGACTAAGAGGGAGTTATATACTTAACATTTAATAATGACCATTGAAAACACTAGCTTGCATTATGAACTTTTTCTCATTAAATATCAATTGCTTAGAGTAAAATATAGTAAAATATAAGGAGAACTTCACTTGTTTATCCTTTTACATTTCATTCACTGATTGATTCAAAGTAGGATGTGACAATTGTTCAATTTAGGTTTCACTAAATGATGAAGCTCTGAATTGGGGAAGATAATTGATATTCATGTACTAATTGGAAAAGTTGGACTTTAAAATTATTATTTTAATTATAACTTAAAATAATTTGCTCATGTACAGTGAGAGTTGCCACAGAAATAAAGGTGCACAGATGCACACACCCAGATAGGATGGCTATTGATACTCATTTAAGTCTTTGGATACTTTTACTTTTTCTGATTGAAACATAAACAAGGTCAGGAGCTCTAAGAAAGATTAATAGTTATTGGGTATTGAGGAGTGATGGGAGGTAAAAAAAGTCACTGCAGACGTTGGTGGATTAATGTGTGGTCTTGACATGTTTTGAGAATTGTAGGTCTACTGTTACTTGTTTGGTTAATGATAAAAATCTCAATTACCATAGATGGAGAAAACAAGATATTTGAAAGCAAACAAAAATTCAAACCACATCTATCCATAAATCCAACCCTACAGAAAATACTAGAAGGAAAACTTCAACCAAAGAACGATAACTACATTCAAGATATAACAGGAAATAATTTCATAACAGAAAAAACAAACAAACAAGGAAGGAAGGCACACAAACTAACACACACACGTGCATACACCCAACAACAACATCATCAAAATAACAGGAAATAACAATCACTGGTCATTAATATCTCTCAACATCAGTGGACTTAATACCCCAATAAGAAGACACAGTTTAATAGCATCGATGTGAAAACAGAATCCATTATTTGGATTCGTACAAGAAACACATCTCAGTAACACTTTTGACATTACATCAGAGTAAAGGGCTGGAAAAAAAAGTTTTCCAAGAAAACAGACCAAAGAAGCAAGCTCAAATAACCATTCTAAAATCTAATATCTAATAATTTCATTTGTCTTTCAACCAAAATTAATCAAAAAGACAAGAAAAGACACTCCACACTTATCAATGAATATCTATGCCCCAAACATAAGAGCACTCACATTTGTAAAAGAAACAAAAGTTTAGCTGCACATAGAACCCCACACATTAATGGTGGGAGAGTATAGCATCCCACTCTCACCAACTGATGGGACAACCAGAAAAAAAATACAGAGAAATAATGAAACTAACAGACATTATGAATTAAATGGATCTAAGAGACATCTATAGACTATTTCACCCAAAACAATGGAATACATCTTCTTCTCACCATATAGATCCTTCTCCAAAACTGACAATTGGTTGGACACAAAGCAAGCCTCATCAGATAAAAGAAAGCTGAAATAACACTTTGTATCTTATTAGACCAACATGGATTAAAGCTAGACTTCAACCACAACAGAAACACTGGAAAGACCACACACTTGTGGAAACTGAACAACTCTCTAGGCAATGATCTCTTGGTCAGGAAAGTAAATAAAAAAAAAAAAGAAATTAATGACTTTCTAGAATTTAATGAAAATGAAGGCACAACATACCCAAATTATCAGACACTATGAAAACAGTGCTAAGAAGAAAGTTCATAGCAATAAATGCCTCCATAAAAAAAACAAAAAAACAAAAACCAAAAAAACAAAAACAAAAAACAAAAAACAATACTCTCAAATAGTTCATATTACTGTGAATTTTAGCAGATATCTAAAGTTGCTAGTCAAGATAATTTAATTTTTGGTGGCAAAAGCCAATTTAATCAACCATGGGATTATTAACTTCTCTTATCAGAAAGTCTCTCTTAGTCACTTGGCCACTCACTGTCTTCTAACTAATATTTATTTTGATAATTTTAAAATGTTTAAATACTGCTATATTCACAGAACTTAACAATATCACCTCAAATCAATTATATATTTCAGTTATCAAACATGCAGAAAGTGCCACTGTAATTAAAGAAAACTAAATAAGTGTCAATTTTTATCACAGATGGACTCTTTCCATATATCTTGTAGCTACCTATGAATTATTAGTATTATAAGTTCTTATTTTTATATTATACATTTTGTTACATATTTGAAATTTGTTTAACATCTGTTAGGGTACTATAAAGAAACATCTGATAACACAGAGCTTATAATAAATTGGGAAAGACCTTGCATTTCACTACAAATACTAATAATATGACCATAGATAAATGTTTAATTCACTGAGATGATATTTTTATGAATATGATTGATTGAGACATTGATTCCGTGTGGAGGGCCAAACAGACGAATGGTGGTAGTCATCAAGAAACTGAATTTGAAAATTATTTAGGTATTCCAGATAATAAATGAAGTTATTTTGGATTAAATATGAATTAATATTAATGATAAGACTTGGAAACAAAGAATGAATTATTTTATGAAAAGAAATATTAAGAACTGCATGGCCACAGGGACAGCCTCCCTAGGCTCTATGTCCACAATGCTCTGAGTCACAACTAAAGAAGTCCCATTGATTCTTGGGTGCTACCCCTATCCCAGATCTCCCTTCTTCCCGGAAATGCCCCCTAGCTCCCTCTCATCAGTTTCAGATTTCTGTTCATTCTCCTGGTCACCCATCCATCTGCACTGCCCCTCTTCAATTCCGACTCCAACCTCCTCTATCTTCCCTCCCAATCCCGTCTCCCACCCAGTTCTCTTCCTCTATCTACCTTCCATGACTATTCCATTCTCCCATTACACAGAAGACTTAAGCAACCTCGCTGGTGCCCTTTTTCATGTCCTGCCTCCTTGGGTCTGTGGAGTGTGGCATTGGCATTTTGTATTTTATGGCTAATATCCACTTATAAGTGAATTCATACCATGCATGTCATTTGGGGTCTGGTTTACCTTATTGAGAATGATATTCTCAAGCTCCATCCATTTGACTGCAAAATTCATAATGTATTTGTTTTTCATAGCTGAATAGTATTCCACTGTGTAAATAAATCACATTTTCTTTATCCATTCTATAGTTGAGGCACATCTAGGTTGTTTCAAGTTTCTGGCTATTATGAATAAAGCTGCTATGAACATAAGTGAGCAACCACCTTTGTGCGACGATGTAGCATCTTTTTTGCATATGCTAAGGAATGGTATGGCTGGTTCTTGAGATCGAGCTATTCCCAGTTTTCTGAAAAAAAAAATGCCAAATTGTTGATGAACTTTTCGTTCTCCTGTTTCTACCTCCTGAATTCTAGAGGTACATATGTGCCCACAATATTTGCTTTACACATTGCTGCTTTGTATGAAACTCAGTTCTTTGTTCATGATAGGTGGCCAGTTAATACTCTGAGCTTCAATTCCAGACTTATTGTTTTTACTTGCATAATTATAATAAATATTCTGCCATGGTAATCACTTTACTATGCTTAATCCAAGTTAAATTTTCATTTATATTCTATTATTAATTTAGATGAGGATAGAAAATTTCAGGAAAATTAGTTTCGTTTATATCTTTTTTCAGATCTAAAGATCAATTAGTTGCATTTTAAGATGTCTCTCTCTCAGATCTTCCTAGCGTTTGAATATTTGATACCTATAACTGCTGCAAGTAAATGAAAATTCAAACTAGTTAGTGACTATTTGAGATAATTTGCATTCATTTTAATATATTAACACTTCAAAACTAACATTTAATTTTCAAAAAGTAGACTTACAATGTGAGTGTTGCAACAAGATTATGGCAGACTGAATTAATTAGCTGGAGCAAAATTTCCCTAGAGCCCTTTCTTTCACACCTTTCTGCAAAGAACTATGCTTTTTTGATTTTCAGTTCCATTGGGATCAGGATCGTGCCTTAACAATTTGTACTCATTTTTTCCAATACAAGAATTACCAATACATAGTGAATTCCATTGAATATATTATTTTTTAAGTGATAAACAATGAATGTTTGAGTGACTTTTAGAATGTATCCCTTAAAAAATTCTTGTTTAAAATTGAAAAGGCCAGAAAAAAGTATAAAAGAATGCTCAGTTAAAACTTTATTATGACCTATGAGAAACTTTCCTTAAATTTCAGATGAAGTTATTTAATCTGTGAAGCATGTCTTTGGTAAAGAAGAAAAAATGGGTAGTCACAATGAGATTGGATATGTCAAAGGACTTACTTATTAAATTATGCTTTCAGTATACTTTTAATCAAAACATTTGCAAAAACAGCATATCATATAGAATGCTTTTTCTGGAAAGTTTAACATTTAGCACATTTAGATTATTATATTTTTAAATCATTAATCAGTTAAGGGGTTTGAACCTGAAGTGCTGCCAGTGCTAAGCAATTATTCAAATATTGATGTTGCCAGTCCAATAGCTACTGCTGGCTTTTGATTTATTTATTTATATTATATGTATGAATGTTTTTCCTTCATATTTGTCTGTGTGTGTATCATGTGAGTGCCTGCAGAGTCACAAGAGTGTTTTAGAAACCCTGGACTAGAATTAGAGGTGATTGTGAGCAACATGTCAGTTTTGATAATTCAACCTGAGTCTTCTGTGAGAGTCACAGGTGCCCTCAACCACTCAGTCACATCTCCACTCTAACATATAGCTCAAGGAGGCAAATTAAGGCATTATTATTTCAACTGATTTCTTATTTTGATAACACTGTCTAACATCTCTGGACATTGGTGTTCTTCATGGAACAATCTTAGGAAGGCATGAAGTAGACATTTTAAGACTTTTATTACAGAGCCTTTTCTTTAAAATTTCTAAAAAAAAATTGTCTTCATATAATAAATTCTAATCATGCTTTTTCCCTTTTCCAAGTACTCCCAGTTCCTCCCTATCTTCCTATTACCCAACCCCACACAATTACTTTATCTCTTAAAATGCAAGCAAAATACAAACAAACAAAAAAAAATCAGCAAAACAACACACACACACACACACACACACACATACACTGAGTACCCAATAAACAAAAATGAAAAACAAGTAACATACAAGCAAAAGACCAATAAAACAAACAAACCAAAAAGCTGCATGAGATAGAAATCTATAAAAATGTCATTTTGTTTTATGTTTGCCATCTACTCCTGGGCATGTGATCTACTCTGAAGAGTGCTTAATTTACCCAGAAGTCTCCATTGAAAAATAATAATTTTTCTTTACCAAATTGGTACCAATTACAGACAGCATCTTGGTTAGGGATGGGAAACTCTTTCTGTTTAATTCTCTCACTGTTTTAACCCCACCTAGCCTGAACCTCCATAGCCCTATGCGTGCTGCCACAATCTCTGTAAATCAGTCCTACTGTGCCTGCAGGATGTGATTACATTGGGATTATCCATCATTTCTGGTACCTAACAGTCTTTTGCTTTTTATCCTACTGAGCCCTAAGGAAAGGTTTTGATGAAGACATCCCACTTAGGACTGATTGTCCCAATATGTCTTACTCTCTTCACATTGTCCATTTGTAAGTCTGTCTTAGTTCCTATCCAACCAAGAAGAAACTTCTCTAATGTAGGTTGAATGATGCAGGATGACAGGTATCACACTATGTCATCCATCATTATTTAGCACACAAATATTTGATGTTTTCTCATGAGAAAGGCAGACCATACCCTTCATTGATTAAAAAAATGGGGGGGGGGAGAAAATGTTATCCACTTCACTGCTTTAAAAATATGAAAAATTTCCTTCTTCAGAGACTTGAAGTTCTTGTCAAACAGATCTTTTACTTGCTTAGTTAGGGTTACA
>NW_022196898.1:60009170-60017812 GCF_008632895.1 Mastomys coucha | reverse complement strand
AAAAAAAAATTTAAAAAAATATGAAAAAACCCTTAAAACATGTACATGTAACAGATGCCTCCTTTTCAACACAACTCACCTCTACTATAATGTCCTTTACTTGTTAACTCTAAGTCTGTTTCTTCTTCTTTGAATATTTTCTTTATAGTCAAACTCATCTTTATAGGACAAAATTTTCAAATAATGTAATTTTTTTCTGCCTAAGCTTTGAATAGCTCATCACTATGTGTTGTATAATCTTTTAACCACCTCTTACAGAAGGATGGAATGTTTTCAGCGCTTTACAGCTGGAGGTCAGGGACCCTTTAGGCTTGTGCTATGTCCTAGCTGCCTTCCTTGTTGCAGTCTCTTTGATTAACCCAGAAACTCATATTTATTATGGTTAACAAAATGAACTCTGAGGAAAACCTGAAATGTTCATCTGCCAGATACCTGTTTCCCTTTCATGTTCACTTCAAGTTCTTCTTGAGTATATTTCATACTTTAACTGTGTCTCTTTACATGGATTATAAATTCCATAGCAGCAGAAAAAAGGTTACTTTTCTATTTAAACCTGGTATTTGGTGAAGTCTGGAATAATGCTATTTCAATTTCTTGCATTCTTTGGTGTGTACAAAAAAGGGGAAGTTAAAACCACCTTTGAATTTTTATCCTCTATTTTATACATTAGATTAGATTTATAAATTAGAATTTTTAAGTGAATTTGTAGCTTATATTGGGAAAATTAAATTTTATATGCAAAAATAATACTCTTTACTTGGGAAACATACAATAACTGTTGAATATACAAAACAATTTACTTATCTCATTATATCATAACAATTATTCTATTACTGTTGAAAGCTGATACTAAATGAGAATAAGATATGAATGAAAATATTTCATATGGCTGATAAACACCTAAAGAAATGTTCAAAGTCCTTAGTGATCCGAGAAATGCAAATCAAAATGACCCTGAGATTCCACAGAGTCACAAATCAGAATGGCTAAGATCAAAACCTCAGGCAACAGCACATTTTGGCAAGGATGTGAAGAAAGAGAAATGCTCCTCCATTGCTGGTGTGATTGTAAACTGATACAACCACTCTGGAAATCAGTCTGGATGTTCCTCAGAAAACTGGACATATATATACCTGAAGACTCAGCAGTAACACTCTAGGGAATATACCCAAAAGATGCCCCATCATACCACAGGGGCACTTGTTCCAGTAGGTTCATATTGGCCTTGTTTGTGACAGCCAGGAGCTAGAAACAACACAGATGTCCCACAACAGAAGAATGGATACAGAAAATGTGGTTCATTTACTACTCAGCTATTAAGAATGAAGACATCCTGAGTTTTTCAGGCAAATGGATGGAATTAGAAAATATCATCCTGAGTGAGGTAACTAAGACCCAAAAGGACATGCACGATATGTACTCACTAATAAGTGGATATTACCCCCTCAAAAAAAAACAAAACAAACAAACAAAAAGCAAATACAGAGTACCCAAGATACAGTCCACAGAATTCAAAAAGATCAACAAGATGAAGTGCGCAAATGAGGATGCCTCAGTTCAAATTAGGAGGGAGAAGAAAGCAACCACAAGGAGAGAGAGGTACCTGAGAGAAAAAGGGGAAGGGTGGAGAGGGGAACATGATTGGTTATTGGGTGAGGGAAAAGTACTGAAATTCCTGAGGGCCAGCAGAAATAATGGAAAGAGGCAAACTCAGGAGGTAGGAGGTTGGGGACACTGCAGAATGCACCAGAGACTGGTAGGTTAGAGACTCTCAGCGCTTTAAGCAAAGGACCTTAGATAAAATGCCCTACACTGGGAACAGGGAACTTGTAGAGCCCACCTCCAGCAGAAAGACAGGGCATCAAGTGAGGGATGGGGTTGCCATTCCATAGTTAAAACTCTGACCCATAATTGTTCCTGTCTGGAGAAGAGACTGAGGAAAAGAATGTCCAGCGACAGTCCCGAAGTGGGATCCTGCTCTAGAGGAGGGCCCAAGACCTAACACTATTACTGAGACTATGGATCACTCACAAAAAGGGACCTATCATGACTGTCCTCCGAAAGACCCAACAAGCAGCTGAAAGAGTCAGATGGAGACATTTCACCCAACCAATGGACAGAAGCTGCTGAACCCTGTGGTTGCATTAGAGAAACACTGGAGGAAGCTGAGGAGGCAGGCAACCCTGTAGGAGGACCAGCAATCTCACTTAACCTGGACCCTTAAGATCTCTCAGATTCTGGAACAACAACCAGGCAGCATACACCAGCTGATATGAGGACCCGCAATACATATAAACCAGAGGACAGCCAGGTCTGGGTTTAGTCAGAGAAGATGCCTCTAACCCTCAAGAGACTGGGGGCCCCAGGGAGTTTAGAGGTCTTATGGGATGGGTGTTGGGGCTGGTGACATCCTTGGGGAGACAGGGGGCAGGAAGGAGGTATGGGATGTGGAACAGTTGGAGGGCGGATCAGGAGGGGAATAAAATCTGGAGTTATAAATAAATAAATAAATAAATAAATAAATAAATGAAAATATTTTAGTACAATGGATCTTTTGAATTAAAAATGCAAGTTAAATACGTGAGAAAATTTGTATGGTAGTAAATGGAGACTGGAAGACATGTTTTAAAGCCTTTATAAAGCATTTCTGCAATAAGTCCTCCTCTTATCTTTCTTTTTATTTGTTACTCAAGTTGATGCATTCTTCTGCCTTGGCTGCATAGGTTATCTTCCCCTTTTACACTGATTTCTGTTAAAATACCTCCTCCACAGAAACTGCAACACTCAACTGAATTCACCTTTATCAGCTGCAGCCAATAAAAGCTAGAAAAGGCCGTGAAGTTAAGGCTTCCTTGTTGGGACTTGTTGGGAATAGAAGCTGTCACCCTTTTTCTTCTTTTTTCCACAGTTTATTGCATGAGACACACAAGGAGAGTTTAGAGCACAGGTCATCTTGTCACTGATACCAGAATGCTTTCCCTACACATTGCTAGGCAAGCACAATCAAGTGACTGCCCACCAGAAAATGTTGATGAATGTTAATACTTTCATATTCTGGAGGTTAAGATTAGACTAGTTATATACTTGAGAAAAATTTCAGCTTCTCGAATTGTGTTTATAAGAAAGAACTACAGATAAAAGTGAGACATCTGTAAAAGACAACCACACTACTTATTTCAGGTGGAATGTGTTTTAAAATTGTAAAAATAAAACCATTTGTTAGGCATTGCTTGTATTTGTGAATATTATGGTTAAATCACGACTAAGTCTCAGAACATGATGATGGAGACAAATATGTACATTAAAACTTAGCAAAAGGTATAGATAGATTCAAGGACTTCAAGGACTATACACAGACACACACACACACACACACACACACACATACACACACACACACACACTTAGAATTGCTGAGAAGAATTGAAACACATTAGACTGTCATAGGATATTTAAGTCTCTGATATTATATTTTACATGGAATGTCAACAAATACATTTGTTTAAATATGACTTTGTGAAGCATTTTTTTATTTGTTTGTTTTTTTGAGACAGGATTTCTCTGTGTTAGCCCTGGCTGTCCTGGATCTCACTCTGTAGACCAGGTTGGCCTTGAACTCAGAAATATGCCTGCCTCTGCCTCCTAAATCTTGGGATTAAAGGCATGTGTCACCACTGCCCGGCTTTCTTTTTTGTGTGTGTTTGTGAAGCATTTTAAATCTTTGTATCAATGTTATTAAATTGTATTTCATAAGCATAAGTTTAATAAAGAAATCATAGAAACACTGATTCCAAAATCCATAATCAATAATCCATAATTTGCACATAATTATTATATAAACATTTCTCTAATTATATGATTTAATTATAAATGTTTAATTCAGCAAAATGTCCTTTGTCCTAATTATTCAGTTAAAATTAATAGATTTCTTGATAGATTGCCAAAACTATTTTATACTTTTATGATCACAGATTTAAGACACAAAAAGAATTAGATTCTGACTATAAATGGCAAATTATTTACTTGAACTTAATCTTTGTGTTTTCCTCTTAATAGGTAAAAATATGTACACTAGGCAATAATGGAGCATGTTTTCATTTATCTTCAGACATGTTGGATTTATAAATATACTATTCGATTAAAAACTTTATTTAATAAAGTTTTAAAATGATAACTATGTTTGAATGTATTTGAGAAAACAGTATAATTTTAAAACTGAAAATCATGTGAATGTTTTATTCTTTGACACACATTAAAAATTAGAAATTCAGTAATTTCTTCAACAATGAAATGTATTTATAGTATGTATGTTTTTACATATTCATTTACAAAAATTGGATTATAAAATATTTAAACTATTTAAACATTTAATTAAAATACAATTATACTCTTTCTCCATTCCTTCCTTGCTCTCTAACTTCTCCCATATCTTACCTTTGCCATGCTTCCTTGTAACACTTGTATGTGTGTATGTGTTTGTATGTATATGTATATGTGTGTGTGTGTGTCAATATATAAATAACAACTACTGAGACCATTTACTGTTAGTTGCATGAATACGACTTCAGAGCTGACCTTGGTATTAGATTAACAACTAAGTCTCTCATTCCCTTAGTTGTCTGTGTGGACATAGCCTGGGTGAAGCTTCCCTGTCATTTCCAGGAAACACAATCTCACAGCAGATTTCCTGGTTCTCTTGCTCTTATAATCTTTTCACCCCCCTAGTATAATGAAGCCAAGACACAGGAACTATGTGTAGATGTGGACATAGGGTCTGGGCACCCTACAATCTGTAGTTTTTTGCTTGTGATCAGTTATGGTCTTCTGTAATGGCCTCTTGCCAAGGACTGGACTCAGCTTAGAAAGGCATTCTTAGAGAAGGTGTGTCTGGGAGTGTCCAAAACAAACAACTCTAAGTCAAATCGTGGGTACAAGCTGGTGGCCTAG
Source organism: Mastomys coucha (assembly GCF_008632895.1). Lineage (NCBI taxonomy): Eukaryota > Metazoa > Chordata > Mammalia > Rodentia > Muridae > Mastomys > Mastomys coucha. Next base: position 60,012,865 of record NW_022196898.1, on the reverse strand, counting down.
GCTCTGCTGAGATGAATTTCCAAATTGATCCTCTCTCTCTCTCTCTCTCTCTCTCTCTCTCTCTTTCTTCTTCTTCTTCTTCTTCTTCTTCTTCTTCTTCTTCTTCTTCTTCTTCTTCTTCTTCTTCTTCTTCTTCTTCTTTTCTTCTTCTTCTTCTTCTTCTATGTGTGTGTGTATGTGTGTGTGTTCTGCTCTGCTCTAGACAGCATTTTCTTAGCATTTTCTTTCTATTCTAAAACCTCTCTGGTTGAGACAGCTCTCTCTGGTATTAAAAATTGTATAAAGCTATCTGGATAATTCTTGGGTCTTCTTACTGAAGTCAGAAAAACTCATATAAAAAAAAATTATTAGCTCTTCTAACCAAGTCAGAAATCCTGTTAGAAAAAATCCTTTAAGAGCTGTTTCCACTGTTTTCACTCCCAGAGGTCTTCAGACTGCTCATATCTTTCTAGAGAAAAACTCTAAAGAAGAGCTAATGCTTTCTACTAGTTCATCTCATGTATACCAAAAGCCCAGGGTTTTTTTTTATTTTACATATCAATTCAGTTCTTTACTCCAGGTTTCCTTTTGTGTATGAATCAGCATCCCATCATTGCAGCCCCTTAATTCCTAGGAGAATGCAAGTACACATTTAATTTTACCTTTGCAAAATTAGTCAGAGATCTGCCTGCTTTAGTTAAGCACAGACGATAAGCTAGTTGGGTAGGACCCTGCCCTGAATTACCATTTCCACTCAGCCTGATCCTAACCTTGCTCTGTCCTAGGCTGATCCTGAACTCAGGAATCTATTTGCCTTTGGAAGCATAAACAGAAATCTTAGCTGGGTGGGATCTCCTGTGATCACCACTCCCTAAATTTCTTTATCTCATTCCTAGTAATTTTCTAACAAGTTTGTCCCACAGCACAGCTTCTTTTGTTCCTTTAGATTCATGAAACCACTCCTATAATTCATATTGGATCCTTATTTCTTACATAGTTGAGAAATTATGTGTTTTCCAACTCATGTGCTTAGAGCTCTTTCCCAAATAGTTCGGGGCTGTCCTGAAGGTCTCAGTGTTTACCATTTTGTTGAGACATAGCCAAAACTTCAACTCCTGGACTCCTGCTGTTTTAATTATCATGGACTCATTAATATTAACAGGAAGGACATTTCTCAGAAGGAAAGAGTCCTGCACTGGGTACTGGTTCTAGAAAATATGTACATATTACACAAACAATCCTTACTCCCACAAGCAGCTGTAGACACTTCTGGAGGCTTGCAGCAGGAACCATGTCATTCTGTCTGCAACAAGGCTACACTAGGCTCAGCAGGCTGTGGTAAAAAGGAATTTATTTGTTTTTTGGGTGGGTGGCTTAGAGTTTGAGTGAGGAATTTATTTGCTTTTTGGGGGGTGGATTTGGGGTGAAGGAAGGGTTTTCTTTGTTTTTTGTTTGTTTGCTTTTATTTGCCCTTTCTACTGAAAAAAAAAAAAACAAAATTTGTCATACAATACATTTTAATGGGCCTTTTGCTACCTTCCAGCTCCTTCCAGGCCCTACGCAAGCCCACACATTTTTAAATTCTTCTTCTTTAAAAAAATTACAAACAAAAATTAAAAAATATAGAAACAAACACAGAGTCACTGCCTCCCCTCCAACAGAGCCCCAAAAGAACACAAACTCAGAAACAAAAATATGAATATGCAAACTAAAGACCAATAGTCACAAATGCCCAAACAAAGCCACATGAAAGATGGGGTCTCAAAAAATACCCTTGAGTTTTGAGGTGGTATGTGACCTACATGTATGTTTGGGTATAAGGATAAGTATTTAGAATGCATTGTAAATTGTGTTTAGTAAACTGGGGAGAGGAGTTGATCTGAGAATAACAACCTCACCTAGTCTTGAGTAGTGACTAGGTTTCCAATAACAGAGGATTTTCTTTCAATTGAGAGTGTCTTTATTCAAATTAGGCAGATGTCGGCTATTGTCAAGAAAGGAGTGTTGCTATTATATCTTTGGGGGATGTCTTGCCATAATAGCCATTGTTATAGTTCCTAGGAATTCCAGGTGTGTCAGACCATTGATTTTTTTTCCCCTCCCTTGGAAGTTTGCACAGCATTTCTTGGTACTAGGAATTCCAGTTCTCAGGAAATAGTCTTTAATTCTGATCCAGTTCAATTCTCTGTATCCTGTATCTAAAGTATATGGTGTCTTCTAGGCACAAACCAGGTTTTGTAGAAATTTTAATACAAAGAATATTAGATTCACATTTTTAAATGAACTTAACAACAATATTAATAATATAAAATATATTTCTGCAAATGAAATGTTCATTATTCAAACAACAATTTTGAAGTAATGTGTAGTAAAAACCCATATTTCAGAAATGATAACAATTAATAAGATATAATTCAAATAATCATTAGCACAGTGTAGTACAAAGAAAAATGTGCACATATTTATTTACATATTTCAAAAAATCCATGGGCATTAGTAGATATAATTTTTCTATATTTTATATTATCGTTTGTCATTGAGTTAAAAATATTTGTTTAAAATTCTATTATTATTTGATGGGTAATATATTCATATTTCATATTATGGTTTTCTACAAGTGTCTTATAAGCTATGGGGAAGTTACCATTCTAGTATTGAAAGATCCCCGAAGGGAGACCCTCACTCAAGTCTCGGGAAGGTGCACACCCAAAGAAACATGAGAGACAGCTTGATGTAAAAGCACGAGGCAGCTTTAATGGCAGAGCTCCGGGCCATCTCCCAAACTCTCACAGGTGATGGGAAATCGACCATGAGGCTCAGGGGTTAGGGGCTTATATAGGAAAAAGGTCTGAGGGAACAAAGGAATCAGGGTGGCTATACATGATTGGTTATTTTAAATGTAGTTTGTGCAGATTAAAGTTGAAAATTCCTATAATGGGGAGTGAAAAAGGAGTGTTATTCAAGATTTCTAGTTGACCTTTAACTAATCTAAGAGGACCAGATGGCCCATTACTCAATGTTCATCCAGGCACATCCCAGATGCCTGGGCTCCTGACATGTCCTTGCATTTTTGCCCTATCTCTGTGGTTTATGTCTTCCTGACCTGTCAGTCCTTTAGGATACCTAACAGCTTTCTCTTCTCTACTTTGATCTTGTATTCAAAGGCCTGGGCCCTGTGGTTTTCAGTAATCCTCTCATTAGCTAACTGGTCTCAAATTTAACCCTTTAAATCCCAAGCTATCATGGGCAAGCTTGTGCTGAACTTTTCCTTTTCAGTATAACAGTGTATGTATATCATATTGTATACAGAGAAGTCAGCAGTGTTGTATCTTAGGGATATCTTTAAATGTTGGTAATTTTGGTTCTAAGCTGGGGAGAAATTTTTGTCACCTCTCTCCCTTGATAGCATGGATAGTGTCTCATAATTATAAAATCAAATTCTCATTTTACAAAATCAACATGATTCCTAATTTCATTCTAAATACTTTTCCCCTTATATATTGTGGAAATACATTTCAAACAACATAAACACATTTGAAAACAATAAGAGCCAGGCAGTGGTGGTGCATGCCTTTAATCCCATCAGTTGGGAGGCAGAGGCAGGTGGATTTCTGAGTACTAAGAGTGAGTTTCAGGATAGCCAGGGCTACACAGAGAAACCCTGTCTCAAAAAACAAAAACAAAAACAAAACAAAAACAAAAACAAAAAAAAAAAA
>NW_022196898.1:59987110-60008779 GCF_008632895.1 Mastomys coucha | reverse complement strand
GGAACTTGGCTAACTCAGAGCCTCAGGGCTCTGGTTCTGGATACCTGCCCCTCCTGACTGATCCACAAATGAGGGTGTAACTGGGAATGAAGGTCAACTGGTTCACGAGGCTCTTCACCCTGCCAAGGCTCTCCACCCCAATAGATGAAGATTACATTCCTAGAAGGAATTTTTTCCCCTCCCTAACTGACTGAATACTTTAGGTTGGAATCCTCCCTCACTCCCCCTGGTTTGTGGTTTTTCCCTTTAAAAACCCCTTACTCCTTGTGCTCTGGGTCGAACTCCTCTGGCCTGCAAGGTTACAAGATCTACCCCGGTACTGGCCTATCCCAAATAAACCTCATGTGCTTGCAGCAAGATTGGTCTCTAGTGAGTTATTGGGTGGTTGTGTCATCCCGAGACTTGAGTGAGGGTCTCCTGAGCTCTGGGGTCTTTCAATGTGTGTATGAACCTAGTGTACAGAGCTCACATATGCAAACACACACACACACACACATAAGCACACACACATACACACAGAAATGATGAATAAATCTTTTAAACATAATGTCTAAAAACATGTTGTTTAATGCAAAGAATCAGACGGCTTACTGATTCATAGATGCTAAATTTCGTGGACTAGGTAGCTGCATGACATTTGTATGTATATGGAAGCTCAATTTTCAGCATTTTAATAATAATACTTCTGTCAAGTATTAATGATAATTAGAAACCCACTCATTCGGCAGTTAAAATAGTATCTAATTGTGACCTAGATAAATATTAATATTTCCTAAAATCAGAGGTCATTTTTAGTTTAAAAGTTACTCATATCTTTACAAATGAGCTAAGATTGTCTGACATATGTTTACTTGGTATAGGTTGAAATTTCATGTCTCTATGCCAGAAATCATTCATACATAATACTTTCATAGAAAATATGTGCCTGTATATCTCTTCCATGTCTAGCAAAGGGTAATTTTTTTCAAGAATATCTTTCTCACTATAAGCACAAGACATCCCCTTGAATGACATGAGCTAGAATTCAGTCATAGGGTCACTTTTGGAAAAGAAGTTGGGATATTAAAATGCTAAAGCCTCTATTTACTCTTATGGCCCTCTGAGTCTCTCTCCTGTCTCCCCACATATCTGATTCTGCCCTAGCCCTTTTCCCCTTGATCTCCTCTCCTCCATCTAGGTCTCTCCTTCTCTCTGTCTCCTGTGATTATTTTGTTCCCCATTCTAAGTAGTATTGAAACATCCTCATTTGGGCCTTCTTTCTTGTTTGACTTCTTAGGTTCTGTGGGTTGTATCATAGGTACTCTGTACTTTTTGGCTAATACCCACTTATCAGTGAGTATATACCATGAATGTCCTTTTGGGATTGGGTTACCTCACTCAGAATATGCAGCTGTCAACAGGTGGGGAATAGGGAAACCTCTAGACAGTCCCAAAGACCTAAGATAGGGGAAGCTCCCAGGATTCAGTGTTGGTAACTGTAGCTAACAGAAGCTATGCAAGTGGGGTTCCTGAAAAAGAGGCAGGTGCCTGAGGGAAAATAGGGGAATCGGACTTCGAGAGAAATAATCAGACCAAGTCAAAAGTTCTGATCAGATCAAGGATCAAAGTCCAAAGTGTACTTCAGAATCTGAGAATATATAGGCAGGGAAACCCATCCCCCAGTAAGCCAGGATCTTGTGGCCTAATTAACATCTTGTTGTTCTATCTTGAAGGCAGGTGAATTAGCTCAGCAGGGTGTGGCTCCTAGCAGGAATTTGAGAGACAGAGAAGCAGCAGGACAAAAGGGCTTTCTTTGTTCTGTGTCCCAGTGTAGGTGAATGTCAGGGCCAATAAGTGGGAGAGGGTAGAGTGGCAAGCATGGGGAGGGGAGAGGCAATAGGGGTTTGTTCTTGTTGTTTTTGTTTGTTTGTTTGTTTGTTGGAGGGGAAACTGGGAAAGGAGAAATCATATGACATGTAAATAAAGAAAATATCTAATAATAATATAAAAAAAGGGGGCTTTCTTTATCTCAGGGACTCCACCCAAGTGGCTTAGCTGCTCAAGGACAAGGTCTGGCTCAGCATGCTTGAAGCTGGGAGGAGGTCATAGGTAACCTTAGCCAAAATGCCCAAGAGTGTATATGGAACCTGTTGAGACCACCTCCAGTAGTTAGACAGGACCCCTGTGGAAGGATGGGGACACCAAACCACCTATAAAACTTTTGACCCCAAAATTGTTCTTGTCTAATAGAAATGCAGGAACAAAAATTGTGCAGAGACTGAAGGAATGTCCGACCAATGACAAGACCTAATGTGGGATCTATCCCATGGGCAAGTGCCAAATCTTGACACTATCACTGATGCCATGTTGTGCTTTCAGAGAGGAGGCGAGCATAGCTGTTCTCTGAGAAGTTCTACAAGCCCCTGACTCAGACACATACAGATACCCTTATCCAAGCACTGGATTGGGGTCAAGGATTCCTGTGGAAAGTTAGGGGAAGTATTCAAAGAGCTAAAGGAGATTGCAACCCCATTGGAAGACCTGCAGTGTTAACTAACCTGGACCCCTCAGAGCTTCCAGAGGTTAAGCCACCAACCAAAGAACATATACTCACAGGCTGGTCCAAGGCCTTAGGTACATATGTAGTAGAGATGATCCTTGTCTGGTGTCAGCAGGAGAGGATGTACTTAGTACTTTAGAGACTTGAGGTTCTAAAGAACTAAGAGATTTGTGGTGTGGGGACCATGCACCCCCTCAGAGGCAAAGGGGATAGGATATGGTAAAAATTCTACCAAGGGATGACTGGGATGGGGGGCAAAATGTAGGATGTAAATAAATTAATTGTTAATTAATTAAAGTAAAAAAGTATAAAAAAACATAAAAATAACAAAATACCAAAGGAAAAAAAATCTTAAAATCTTAAAGCTTAGCTCAATCATAGCATATTATCAATGGGTAAATCCATGTTCTACAAACATACTCCAAATCTGATTTACAAAATATCCAGAAAATCATTGGGTTTCTAACATTTTCTCTAGGCAAAGAGCTGATTGCACAGGGAAGAATTTGATGCTAGGACTTAAGTCTCTTAATTATAGATTCAATAAAGATATTTTAATAAGCAAACAAATGATATACCTTAAATTTATATAAAGATTTCATTTCATACTTGGAAAATAAAATAAATAAAAGTAAAATTTGATATATTATCACTATACAGTATCTAATTTTTATATTAATTTTTATATTTTATCCATGTTTTTATTAAAGCTGATAGAATGAAATATTTAAGATAGTATTAATTTGATTATGATAAAATGCAATTATATTTAGTTTTTTTCCACATTAAATTTTTCTAAGGGTTTGCAAGATATATATCATTAGAAAATGTACAAAGTTATCTACCCAGTAAATATTATTCAGTCTATTTTCTCTTTAAACTCTATCAACTATCCTTTATATAGCTTACCAACTATGGATAAATTGAAAAAGGCAGAATTCAGAAATGAAATCTGGCTGCCTATTTTAAATTATATGATCAAATGATATACTTTGAAACTCTAATGCTTGAAGGAACATGAATCTCTGGGCATCTAAAACTAGGTATATGAATCAATAAATTGATGTGTCACCCTCTGATATATGGGGCTGAATATAAACCATAGAGTACTGGTTATTTGCTTCCCCAACTATATTTCTATCACTATGTCAGCCAGGATCAGGGATTCAACACTGAGGAATATTTACCAAATGTTACCTCAGTTTTTTTCAGTCCTCACACTCATGCCTACCTGAGAACTTCCACTTAGGCTCTGCTGTTTGGCCTACAATTTCCTCCTGTTCCTGTATGTTTACTGTTGGTTGATTTCTTTCTGTCTAGCTCTCTCTCTCTCTCTCTCTCTCCATCTATCTATCTCTGTTGTTGTTTTTGTTTTGTTGTTGTTATGATTTTGGTATTTCTTTTTGTTTTGAGTGACAACAACAGTTCAGCTTAGCTTTCTCCTCCAGAGTTATTCTGACCTACTCCCATTGAGAGATATTTTGCAAGTCAAGGTTATTCTATCACTTAGTGTGACTAATTTATTCAAATTTCTAGATTCCTCTTATACTGTTTTCATTGAAGAACTATTGAAGCTTTTAAAGGTTTTTCTATTTTCTAAAACTTTGTTATATCTGTTTCCTTTCCATTTCATTCTTTCTTATATAATTTATATTAAGAATTTACAATGAAATTTCATCAGATTTGTTCTTCTGTTCTACATACAGTTTTATAATGCGAATGATCTTGTAATAGCTATACATTAGCTCCCACATTTTAGCTCCTGATAAATTTGTTTACCTGAGGAATTTAGTTTACAAATAATCACTTAATAGCTTTATGATACTGTACTTTCCACATGCATACAGAAATCTGAAGACAACCCACAGAACTTATTCAGGATTAGCTGAAAGTTTTAAAATGATATTCATAAGTGGTTGTGTTAAAATTTTCTTCTAGGGGAAATCTGAATTATAACATTCATTTTCCGGTTATATCTTGCACTCCCAAGCATGACGGTGTAAAATTGTTCAAATAGGATTGGTTTTATATGTGATACAGTTTTGCTTCATTGAAGACATCTTGGATATAAATTATTAGGTAGTAAAAATAGGGAAGTAGTGAATTCATTGAGTTTGCTAGTATGAGTGGGTGTCTATAATAGATAGATGTAGAGAAAATATATTGATTTATTTACTGAAGTACTACTACAGGAAGAAAATACTAGTCTACCAAAAAAGTGTAGAGGAAGAAAATGGATGAATTTATTTTTAGTCTAGGGTCACACTAAGTTAAATTTTTACCCATGAATGATCAATTTAATTTGGCTACCTTTGGCTTACATACTATAATATTTAATACAATTTTCTTTTAGAAATTATATAATCTATCCCCACATTTTCATTAATAGAATTATATATCCAGAATTGGAAGGAATTTCAACTCATTTAAGATACTTATTCATTTTCTAAACAAGAACATTCAGTAAATTAACTGAAGTTCATAGAATTTCTCTACTGTGTCGCAAAAAAATAACTTACTGTAGAATAACAGATAGGTGGAATATTTTTTAAGTGATTTGCTTCATAAAAATAATGATACTATTTTAATTATATTTAATTTACAATGTTAATTACATGTTAAATAAAATACTTGGTATGAGTATTTAAAAATGCAATATCTGTAGTGCAGTTCTCATACTTTTTCTGAGATGTTTCTTTATGCGGTGGAAAGTCGTTGATAGAGAAGCTCACAACTGGTTGAAACTCTGAGAATAAATGCCAGTACAGTGTTTGTGTGTGTGGCTATGCATGTGTTGGCCATATTGGAAGTGGTTCCTTTGAGACAGATTCTTTACTTGGTTTGGAGTTAACCATTTATGCTAGAATGACTGGCCTGATTGTCTCAGGGATCACCTTGTCTCTGTCTCTTTAGGATTTGAATTTCAAGCATGTAAAAGTGTATTTTATATTATTATATGGGTTTTGTGGATTTTAGGTCTTCATGCTCATGAGCTAGCAAAACCCCAGCCCCAATGTTTTATATAATACAGAAAATAGTAAATCTTTGAGTCAAATTATACCTGGCAAGATATCTATTCAAGTTTTATGTTGAAGAAGACGTTTTCTTTCATCATTTAATAATGTATATAGATCTTGAATTTTTTCAGTTCATTTCCCTGTGCAAATAATATAGAATGTACTTACAGAAACTTAGAAGATAAAACATACTATATACTATGGTTGTGTTATAATCTTAGGGAACAACAGTGTACAATTCACTGTTGACTGAAACATCGTTACACAACCAATTCCTGTACTCACATTCTAAATAAATATTATGTCATGGAAATATCATTCCAATCAAAAAAGTAATGATACAATTAAAGGATTAAAGTCAACAAATTATTTCATAAGGATGTAAAAGTGACAGATGATTTTAGGTTATTGACTTTAGAGATCATACACAATGCTCATCCCAACTTTAAGGAAACTCATAAAACTAGCTCAAAAAAAAAAGTAAGACTGATCAGAATCCACATGTCCATGGAGAAAATTGCTGCATTAGAGGATTATGGAACAAAAACCATGGCTTTCAACAATGTAATGACACCAATAAGAAATCAAATACCATACCAGTAAGGTCAATGTATATCCTGACTTTTGACTTTCACATACTCTGAATTTTACTTTGTGGTTACCAATGGCAAAAGTCAAAGAGAAATTAAAGAAAAAAAATTCAGTATGTGGTCTATCTAGAGGCCAGCTTCTAGAACAAACAGAATACAGAGACGCAATTGGGAGTAGGAAGTTAAGATTTCTTGAAAAAGGCCATATCTCTTGATGACAGCATTTTATTTTAAAGGTAATCTTATTCAAATAACTTTAAATATTTCTAGAATTTCACATTGGAAAAGTTTATTTTATTATAACATGTCCAAAACTTATAGAAAAATTAAAATATTTGAATTTTTAATATGGAAAAATAAGAGCACAACATGCTATTACCTTCTTTTAGATATAAAGATGTTCTCTGAAACTATATCAGCAAAAATATTTTGGCATAGCTTGAAATATGCATATAATATGCTGTAATATTAGAAGAGAAGATATCAAAAGACAAGTTCTACAAAGTATGTATACACACACACACACACACACACACATATATATATATATATATGGTTCTCTAAAGGATATCCAAGACTCAATTAGTATATGAATGCATAGAGTCTTTTGCTCTGCAGAAGTCCAACACACTGGGGTCTCCCATTACAAGAATAGAAAGACACTCATGTGAGCTTGCAGCCCTGATTTAAAGCACATTATGGAATTCAGGGGTGAGTGACTTCTATGTTAATCTGTTGGGTCCATCTTTATGGACATTGTATTACTGGGGTGTGGGGGCTGGAAACTCTATGGCGGTGGTCTAGAAACTGCTGGTGACCCATTGGCAGGGCAGCTTCTGAGGCCTGGACTTGCCTGTAATTGCTCAGTTCTTGGAAACAGAGATTTAGGCCTAGTCTCCTTAACTGCCAATTTGAAGCCTGTCATGGAATTAACCAAGCCTTCTTAATACACACACACACACACACACACACACACACACACACACACGCATATTGTTTTGAATGTCTATTATGCATAAAGTTGGTGTTTGAAAAATAAAAGTCACAGAAGATATTAAATGTAAAGCTCATTCTAATGAACATTTGGTTGTTGTTTAAGTATCAGAAAACATAATAGTGTCAATCTATGTTAATTAGATAATTATCCAGACCATCTACAAGGCCCAGGACTTTTCATGAATCATTACAAAGCTAAGATTGTATTACAACTAAGTACCCAGTTAGTTCAGGAAAAAACAGATATCAAAGAAAAGAAAACTAACTATTGCTTAGCGCATTGCTAAACATCACACATCAGAAAAAAAATATGAAAGAAGCATATATTTATCACTTTTAATTGGTTTTTGAATCCAAGCATGTACTAGACTGATGTAGTCCCAACTCCCAGAGTCAGATAAGGAAAGAAGTCTGTCCACTTGCAGTCTCTGCATCCTTATTTTCGTCATGCTTTCTGTGTGTTGAGTGGGCATCCTGACAATGTCCTGGTGAAGCAGAACAGCTATTCAAAGAAAAGTATGAAGCTCCTTTGCACCGTCTTCTGCTCTCTTCTCGCTTCAGACTGGGACAAACCAGGAAAATTTCCCAGCCTATAAGTAGTTTTCAGTTAATTAGTTATTTTACTTGTTGCTATGAAAAATGCCTGATGAAATAAACTTAAGGGAATAAGGGCTTAGCTTGGCTCGCATTTGGTTGGTACCATTTATCCTGACTTAAAAGATCTGGGACAGGATCATGTGGTATGTGATCACATCTTAGTCAGGAGCCTAACTGCAACATTTACTCTCCTCATCTCTATCTCTGAATTCTAGAGGGATATAAAACAAAAGTTGCTCTCTTTCTGGTTCCTGCAGCTATGTTCAAAACAATCAGGGATGTCTTAAGACCCACACGGTTGTTCAAAGGGACTAGTAGCTACGGGGAACTTCAGAGCAGCCACAGATGCATCAAAGCGAACATGATTCTTTCTCATTTAGGAGAATCTCTGTAGCAGATGTGGGTACTGACACTTTGGCTTTGCTTCAGGAAACTCTATTTCAACAGGATAGATTTAGATGACACTTAAATGACCACCACCTGCAATCACTCTCCCATAGCCTGGGATGAAGAGAAGTCTTATACCACATATATGAAGACACCACTCCTTTGGGGTAATGAAATTGGACCTGAGTAGAGGATACCACACCTTTCTGTGCACACCAAATCCATGCCTACAATTTTAAGCTGGCAGTAGTATCAGCCTGCTGTTGAAGTTTGAAATGTGAGATATTCTCTCGGAGGAGGAAGTTCAGAGAAGACATAAGATGGAACAGATTAAAATATCAAGAAAAGTTGGCTGACAAGCTACCCCAATACACGATAAAAAAATCCACTAGAAACATTTAAAGATGGCAGTGTCCGAATGTTGTTATAATAACAGTGTTAAAATGTTAATCACCACTATGGAGTGATTGTTTTACTATGAATAAAACTTGGTGCTCTTCTACAGGACTGGACCAGGTCCACAACCAACCATAACTTCAGTTCCAGGGGATCAAAGCCCTATTTTGACTACCTTGGATTGCTGTATTCACCTTAACTTACCCATTGTACACAGACACACAAATATGCATACATAAAATTTATATTAAATAAAACAACTACTCATATTTTTACTATAATTCTACTCAACCCTAAAATTGCCAGTAATTACTAATGTTGATGGTATATATAGTTTAAAGATGATCCCTGGGAATAGTGTAATAAGGAAAAATCAAACCAGTATACAATGTTGTAGTGTTGAGAGATTCATATCAATGAAATAGCTTGTTCATGAGGACGGAGCTTTCTGGCATGGTTAACCATCTGTGTGCATGAATGAGTGCCTCTTCATTCTGGGTATACTGAAATAATTATTGTAAATGAAGGTTTTATTGAGGGATACTATCCTCTATGTTTGATGAAGTTGAATGCCCTTACTATTCTTTCTACTTTCTGAAGTGAAATGGTTATCATAAAACCACTTCCAACATTCTTAGCCCTCTCAGTCTCTGGAAAAAAGAATGGCATAAAGTTTTTTAAAAAAATCAATGATTAGACTGGCCTAAGTATCAGTTCATAAGTGCTTACTGCACAGGCATAGAGGCACGAGTTCCATCCTAAGCACTGATATAACAAAGCCGGGTGCATCTTTTTGGTCTTTAATTCTACCCCTGAGGAGCCAGAGACAAAGGAATATCTGGGACTTTTTGGACAGTCCACTTGATTCAGATCTCTATAAAAAAAAAATCTTGTCTCAAAACTATGGTGAAGAATCATTGAGTAAAACAACCAGTCTTGAACTCTAGCCTTCACATATCTACATATACATGGTTACACAAGTATCCATATACTCATATTCTTGACCTCTGGCCTCCACATGTCTGCATACACATGTTTTATACACACATCCATGTATACTCATTCATATATTCATACACAGATGCGGAAGCCCTTTTCAGACCTTCTGCTATATGAACAGATAATTAAGACTAAATCAATGGTAAAGATTCATATTTGGGCCGGGTGGTGGTAGCAAACACCTTTAATCCCAGAACTTGGGAGGCAGAGGCAGGTGGATTTCTGAGTTCGAGGCCAGCCTGGTCTATGGAGTGAGTACCAGAGCTATACAGAGAAACCCTGTCTCGAAAGACTAAAAAAAAAAAAAAAAAAAAGATTCATATTTGGGTTATTAAAGTATTACATTGTCATTCATATGAATTCATATGAGTGGCCATTTAGAGCACTGCAACATTATAACTTTATGATTTAAATCTAAGAAAATTTCCTTCTAAGTCCTAAATAAAATTCTCCCTGTTGTAGTAAAGGAGAGTTAAGGAAGGGTTTTCTATTAATAGGGAAATAGATAGAAAAATTGGATGTATATAGTCCTTGAAATAAAATGTCCACATTAAAAGTAACATGTAAGATATTTAAAAAGATGTGCTGAAACTAGAGTTATAGCTTAGCCATTGTAATTTTGTAAGGTTCAAAGAACAGTATCAATCGATCAGTAATCATGTTTTATCTTTAAATATAAATTATAAAAATATATTTAAGGGATGAAGTTAAAATATATTTATAATACATACCTATATTACATAGAAAAAATGAATGTAAATACATTATATAAAACAAAAACTTACTATAGACATATATCCATTATTGATACATACCAATTTTATTCATAGTCATATGGAAATAGAAGTTGATGAAAAATGTAAATAAAAATAAAAATACATACACAAACAAAGTTACAAAAGGTCCTGAAGGAGGTTTATATCAATACCTTGTTATGAGTACAGAAAAAGAGATTAGTTGAGCATTTGCTTTTAACTGATCATTAAAATCTATCATAATGGACATGTGTGAAGAAATTTTTCTATTTTACAGAAAAAATGACAAGAACCCGAAACAGTTTTGAATGCATTAGAAATATCTTTCATTTAATATTTGAAAATATTTTGTACATTATTTTCTAATCTATTTTAGCTGTTCAAAACAGAAGAAAATTATATTTGTTAATTATAATAGAAATTTAGTATATATAAAATTCATGCCAACAAAAAGCATAAAAGACTTTTAATACTTTTACTAAAGGAACTCACAATTTTATGTCACTATCATTTATCATCAGAGAATGAATCTAGCAGGTTTGAAATTCTTCTAAACTTTAAATAGTTTATGAGAAATTCAAATATAGATTTTTTTTTCTAGATGATATGTATAGAGTCCCATTCAATCTACTTCCTTGCTGACAGACTTACTGGTCCAAAAAGTTTTCAGTTTTAAATCCAAATCTTAGATATTCATATGATTTGAATTTATAAACCTATCTTTATAAGTATGTTGTATGTCAAATAAAAAGGGTAATTTTTATACTTATCCAATATCACCCAGTAAGGAAGACATAAGAACTTAGTACATGATATGACAATGCCTTCCAGATATCATCTTAAAGGAAAGATAATCACTCCTTCATCTCACATATTCATTCCTATGAACTCATCATTCAATCATGTATTATCATAAATGACCTAGTTCCATTCCCTCCTTCTTAGCTGACTCTCAAAAACAATTTACAATTCCATAGAATGATTGACTTAATGGAAAGTAAAATTGTCTTCAAGGGTTACAAGACATACTTAATATATGTTTAAGGTATATTTATATTCTCTATATTTTATGGTATGATAAATCTATCAACATAAAGTAAGTGAATGTATACCAGCAGAAGAATGAAAGTAATGTATTTACTATAGAGAGAATTTTCTTTTCAAATTACTACTTGCAATATATTTTACACTTTTTGGAAAATTTAATTAAACTACAGCATTTATTTCTCCTTTTTCTTCCTCCCACCTTTCTTTAAAATTCATCACCAATACTATAGACTACATGCATATGTATATTAATATACATATATATTCTAAATATAACCTTCTCAATCTATATAATATTATCTACATGTAATATTATACATGTACCTCTTTGTAATAGCTGGAGAACACAGCCAATAAAAGGCAGAGTTGTGAAGCCCAGTCCCAATGAGAAAATTTATAAAACATTGCTTTACATAATATTCAGGGGATATTGAGGAAGAGGGTCAGAAAGGTTGTAACAATTAGAGGACCACAATGTTTGTTGGGAGCTTATATATCCATACAGTATCAGAAGATATACCCTTGAAGTCTCTCTAATACTACCTCCCAAATATACACTGAGCAAGGAGAACTCAAGGGAACATGCCAAATTTCATGAAGAAAAGTTCATGAGCCTTTAACACTACACAAAGATTTGTAAAAATCCACGGAAAGCTTGGAGCAAATCAGGTGGTTTTCCCAAGGAAGAGCACACTCATTGTTCAGAGCATGCCAAACAGTCAGCAGGAAAACATAGTTGAGCTTTTAGGAATTTTTTATCTAAGAATTTCTAACTAAACAAAGCTACAGAAAAGACCATGTGACATTACCTGGTTGCTTAAAAAAGGTCCAACAATCAGTTCATTTAAATGCCATCTGTCATGTGCAGAAAGCAAACAAATACTCTAATCTACAATTATCGTTCCTAATTTTAGCACTGGAAAATGTTAGTCTAAATAATAAAACCATAAACTATAATTGTCAAATGAAACTTATGAAACAGATACTTAGCAAATAGATATGAAATTATCAAAAATAGATAATAACACATAATATGAAACATTTTACAACATGTTTGTTCTCTATATCATTATGTGCCATAGAAATATTTCATGTTTTCCAAAATTATAAATACATGCTAACTTCTATCAATATTGTAGAAATTTCCTTGCTCTGCAAAAAAATGAATGACTTCAATATTTGATTATGTATAAGATTGATCTATAAAAGTAATCAAACTTAATTAATGGCTGTTGCTATATTTTTTGTGTGGATTGATCCTTGTAGGCATGAGTGTTATATACTGTATTTTAACATCCTTGAGTCAAGATTAATGTACAAAAAAAGAGAAGCAGTGTTTACTTTCACGAGATTGATTAGTTTGAAAAGATTGTTAATGATCTTGATACAAGAAATTTAAATAATCTATTTAAATTATCGTTATAAAATCTGGGCAAGGTCACTCACTGAAATATTATATATATTCCTCTTTCCTGGAATTCACATGGCTAGCTTTTGAAAAAGACATATCTTCCCACCATTCATCATCTATAGTATGCTCAGATTTATCATATTTGCTACCTACAGTGCTTATTGGATAGATATATATATAGACCAATAGTCTGCCCAGTACTACTGCACCTACAACACATTGGTTTTATAGGACTACTTCTGGCTATCTCCAGCAACATATTCATATACCTGAATCCAGAAAGCAGAGTTTCCCAAATTCATACAGCAAGATCCATTATTTCTTTGTCATTTTGTGAGCTATTATTCTACCTCTCCAGTAATTTCTATATCTAACCATTGTCATATATTCTTTAAAGTTACTTTTGTTTTATTACTCCAACTCCAACATATAGATGATAATTCTTTACATTGACATTCCCTGGTCTAAATTACTATGTGGTTTCTTTCTCTTGACTAAATAGTGACTGATATACAATCTAAAGTCATCAATCTTGAAAACATTATTAAGACTCTTAATTTTACATTTCCTGAAATAATGGCAACCCAAGACTTATATCTTTTCAGCTAGGATACATTTAGCTATGGATCAATACTCTGAAGATTAACTACTGCTTTAACAACACAAAAGTATTTATTTAATAGACTCTTTTCAAAATCATTCAAAGCCATTTTTTTTCTCTTATGTTTTCCAGAAAACCTATTCTTATTACATCATCAAGCCCAATTACAGTGTAATAAAGAAAGGAATCTTGTGTCTGTGGACATAGTGAATGTGTTGTTTTCATTAAGGTTATGAGGTAAGTTATTTCAAAATCAGAAATGATATTTGGAAATATCACATTGTTTAATTTGCCACTGAAAGTCAAAGAATTTAAAACTGTAGGGGTAACATGGTAGTGATTGCTAGAAACAAACTCTTGGCATATGCATAAGAGTGTCAGACACATTCCTCATATACTAATAGTGTATCATTGATTCTCTTTCCTTTTATTACATATTGAGAGTGTTAGGGAAAATAAACTTTAATATTATTATTTTTTTTCACGAATTGCTACTTAGTGTGGCATAGGACTGGTGGAATATGGAAAAAAATAGCTTGCAGCCTCTAGGACCTGTTTAAATCCTAGAACCAACCTTGAAACAAAAGAAAACATAAACATATACAAATCAAACAAAAACAACCTGAAAAAATAAAGGTGTGGGTATTCATAAGGTAGAGTGAGCGGATGTTTGATTTGAGTTCAAAGCCAGGCTCATAAACAAAGTGAGTTCTAGGCTCAATAGAACAACTTACTGTGAACATGTGGTAAGGAATAAACAATCTCTATTTTGGCAGTGGTTAACTTTGTGTTTAGAAATATAGTTATGGAGAATCCTGTGCTCTCTGGACTGAAAGCCTAATATACTTGGTGAAGTCTAAATCACTAAGAAACTCTGCTTCAAAACCTAAATTATATAATAGCTGAGGTAGTTCTTTTACCTCCACATGGACACACATGTATACACAAATAGGCACATGCACACACACACACAGACACACAGACACATACAAACATGTTTACACCTTCATATATACAACAAGTGCACACATACATTTAAATAAACCACTGGACAGATATGCTAGAATTTTTTTGTCTTATGATACAAAACAGTAAAAAACAATTTCTGTAGTTTCTGTGGTATTTCTCTCTCTCTCTCTCTCTCTCTCTCTCTCTCTCTCTCTCTCTCTCTCTCCACATACTTACACACACAGACATGTACACACACAAACACAAACACACACCACAAAAACAAACTAAACCAGCCAACCAACCAACCCACTAAAACCTAACTTCGACCCACCCTAAGAATTACCAAACAAAAACAAAACCACATCAGTAATAAATAAATGTATCTAGAAGTATTCTTTCAGAGATGGTGAATGCCAAGGCTGGGGCTACTAAGCATCCTCTGTGCTTCTTGTATATAGAGGAAATTTAATCCAGCAACATGACTGCTTTGGTAAGGGGTTACATCCAAAAGGCTGCTAGGTCTATATGATCATGCTGAAATAGAGATCAGGCTTGGAATACAGACATGACATTAAGACACATCTTTAATACAATGCAATGAAAATAAGGTTATATTATAGAAAGAAGCAATCATGTTTGAAATTGACATCAAATTAAATGGTAGACAATGTGACAAATCAGAGAAATAGTTGACAGAGTGGTTCAGAGATAGGATACACCCAACTCTCACTAGAATAGCACAGGATAGTGAGGCTACTTAAGGCAGAAAGACAGAAAGACAGGAAAGAGAGAGAGAGACAGAGAGAGAGAGAGAGACAGAGAGAGAGAGACAGAGACAGAGAGACAGAGACAGAGAGACAGAGAGACAGAGAGACAGAGAGACAGAGAGACAGAGAGACAGAGAGAGACAGAGAGACAGAGAGACAGAGAACACAAACAGAATCAGAAACAAAGAGAGAGTCAGTGAGAAAGGAAGCAGTTTTATGAGGACTGTTTTACAGATGACAGATGAAGCCAAAGAAGAAGCCTGGATTAGGATAGATTGCCAGAGTTAATTTGAGCTAAACAGAGCAATTAAATCAGAAGCTGAGAGAAGCCAGTTCGAATCACTCAACCTAGAGGATACTTTGGGACAGAAAAGCTGAGTTGAACCCATCAGTCTGGGCTCAGGAAAATCAAAAACAAAAACAAAGAAAAACTAGAAATGGTCAACTTTTTCAGTAATAATCCTTCTGGATGAAATTGCATTGAGCAAACAAAAATGTTTATATCTGGCACTGATGTGTTTGGATAAAAAGAAAAACTACCAATTTTGCACAAAGCAGAAGACATTTGTCAGGAATGCTGTAGAAGACAGGGGAAATCTCATCGAAAGCTACAGAGCAGAAATTCACCTGTGATCATCCCCAGAGGAAGCATTCGTGTCTTGTTTATATGTGGATTCATAAAGATCTAATTGTTCCTTGATAAACACAAAGGGGGAATAAGATTAGCTGAAAAGCATTAGATTATTAAAGGAGGAGGAGGAGGAGGAAGAGGAGGAGGAGGAAGAGGAAAAGGAAGAGAAAGAGGAAAAAAGTGCTAAATTAAATCAACTTCTACATTTTATGACGATTTTAATATCGAAACAGAAACCAAGAAATGTGTTATATTGCAGAACAGAATTTATCTATATTTTCACAGGTGAAGAAAGTCTAAGAATTCCATCAAAATGGATAAATATTCAATCTTAATTAGACAAACATTCCCATGAAAGATAAGACTCAAGAAAGGAAGGAAGAGACACAGAAAGACAGCAGTACAGATGAGCAGAAAGCTAATTCCCTCTAAATGGGGACAGCTCAACAAACTGATTAACAAAGGAAAGATAGTTCATCAGATTGGCAGACTGGAAAACCTAGATCCTTAAATGGACATTTGCTGAAGGACTTTTGGTAGGGACTGCAGTTATGCAGGTCCATTGCACCAACCAATCTCCATAAGGACATCTAGACTGTGAGGTTTATGGGACTGATAATTGTTACTCTTGTAATAGTTAAACTGTATACAATTTTTGGCTTAAGTAGAAAGGGGAACGATGTATTTTAATCCATCAGCATGCTTGCTCTAGCATCCAAAACTACATCCAAAAGCCTTCAAAGTCTGGCAGAAATGAAAAACCTTTAATCTTTCTCACTGGAATACAGTCATGCACTTAGTATACACCACTAATCCTAAACAATGAAGGACAAGCTAGTTTGTAGAAGGAAGCAACTATGTTGAAAAGAGCAGTAATAGATGGACGGACAAAGTGAAAAATCAGAGAAAGCATTCACAGAATGAGTCATAGATAGGATAAGCCCAGCTCTCACAAGAACATACAGAAAAGGACCATCTTAAGAGAGCAGTGCAGAAAGAAAGAGGGAAGTGATAATTTAACTGGAAAAGTTTTACAGAAACAGGTAGCAGGTGAAGAAGGAATGACCCAGAGAATGAGAAGAGGCCAGAAGTTTAGAACAGAACGCCAGAGTTAATTTGAGACCAAGCAGATCAATTCAGTGAGATGCTGAGAGAAACTAATTTAAATCAGTCAGCTTAGAGAGCAGTTTGGGCCTGAACAGTTGAGTTGAACCAGCCAGCCAGAATTCAGAAAGCTAGAAAGCATGATTTATTCTTCAGGAAGTCTCAGTGATGACAATTACATGTTGACTAAAAGTTACCTTTATACAGGAGAATGAAGACAAGGGAAAGAGATGATGTTGGAGGAGGCTTGCCAGGCTTTAAGGAGTTTTGGTGAGCTAAGGGCCTGGTATTACTTGGTGTTCAAGGTATGGAGTGGCCTCTGATAGAGCAGGGAGTTTCTGTCGAATTGTGGGTAAGGGGAGGGGGTTGTGTTGAGATAACCTGAGTAAGCTGTAAGAATTTTGTAGACTATATAATCATAAGAGAAATGTTAAAACTCATAATTGCTCATATTTTTTAAAATATCTGAGTACTTTCTTAAAAAAAATTAAGTTGTTGTTATACCTCAAGATTCTTGAAAATAGGAGTTAGTCCTATACCAGGAATTCACAACAGATAATTCCGAGGATGAAAAAAAGTAAATATTAAATCAACAATCGTTCAAAGAAGCAGTTAATTATTTGGAAAAATAATAAGATAAATAATAATAATAATAATAATAATAATAATAATAATAAGTAATTGAAACAGAGAAAGATATAGAGGGAGAAGACACAAAGTAACATAATTAGAAATTGACAAAAATCACTGTTATCAATGAGACCAATTTGGTAATAAAATCACTCCTCTCAAAGAAAAGAACATGAAAGAACTCATTCCCTGTTGAAATTTGTGACTCATTTGAAGAAGGCTTAACTTTTTCCACAAAATGAACAGGAAATAACACTGACATCATTGACTTTTGTAAATGTATTTATTAAAATAAAATTAAGCATAAAAACAGGGTAAAGTCAAATGGTTAAAATGTTTGATGCTTTTTAATAAGAGAATGTTAAGGAAGGATTACTAAACACTATTGACAAGCAGTATGTCAAAAAGTAAATGGATCAAAAATAAATCACAACATATAAGTATACACCACTTGAAAGAACTTCTGAGCAAGAGAATAAATGACACATGGAACACCTTTTCTTGTCCTGAGAAAGGAGACAGAACTGGAGAAGAGCATATTTGCCATTCTCTCTGATAATTTCTATTGACAGAAACAATGGACTTGCCAAGGAGAAGAGAGAAAACACCCAAAACTTCCAAGATAATAAAAATGTCAGAGATAGCATTTAAATTAAATGCTCAATTTACACCTTAGTATCTTTGAACACTTGAGTTTATAGTATACAAGCCTAAAGAAGACTGAAAAGCCAGTCATCACTTACTGAATAATTTGTAATTTTTGTGTATAACAACACAGAGACAATTAATTTATACATTTTCATGTGAATTTTGTAAGATGGTTCAATGTTTAATGAAATGCAATCTATCAGAAAGCAAGCAAAACTCTTTCCAACTGCTAGTATCAAAATTCCTTTTCATAATTCATTTAACATATTTATTTTCCCATTTTAAACTGATTGCATGTTTCAATTGCCCTGTGTATATGAAAAGAAAACAAACTGTTTGCATTTCATTTGAAATACAACCATTCTGAAAACAGAATAGTCCTGAAAACAAGAAAATCATTTATTTAGAAATAGATGCATTGACAAGAGAGAAATACTTAGAGGATGCTTCCTTAAGTATGAAATTACTTTAAAATAGTGCATATTAAAGCAAACTTAAACTTATCATAGTTTTCAGAGTTCTGCATAGTCATGGAAGGGAAAGTATGACATGGTTGCCACCCCTGAACAGAGCCATCAGGGTGTAGATGGTTGCTGGACATGAGGCTTGTTGTAATATATATATATGCATATACATATATGTGCATATGTATATGCATATATATATATATACATATATATATATTACATATGCACCTTATGTTCCTTCATCAGATGAGTATCCTCATAACACAGACCGCTTGTACCCCAGATTTGACTTCTAGTTGTTTTTGTTTTCACTGTGCCTGAACACCCCTTCTTCTTCGGGACCCCCAACTAAGCCAAGGCAGGCTTTTAGCAATAGCTAAATTTAGGAGTACATAAATGTTAAATTTGAGTTAATTAGATACATGTTTTAGGAGGAGGGATATATAAATGAATAAAAGTAAAAAAGGAATATCTGTATAATTCTTTGCCTTAACTGTGCAGTAGTAGAGATATAAAAACACAAGCTGAATTTAATGTGCTGGAAGTGTATCACTGTAGGGGTGGGCTTTGCCAGTCTTCTGTTTGCCTTCAGAACAACATGTAGAACCTCAGCTCCTTCTCCAATACCATCCCTGTCTGGACACTGCCATGCTTCCTGCCTTGATAATAATGGACTGAACCTCTGAAACTGTATGTAATCTTGGACATGGTATCTCCTTACAGTAATGAGACCCAAACTAAGACAGGTTGGTAAGAATACCCAGAGGGAACTCTGAATTCTTTTAACTCTTAGGTGTACATACATATAGACAGACATATATACATTTGGTAATTAATTCCTGCTGACCAATAAGGAATTAAAGAAAGGATTAATTGTTAGAGTTTCTTTGTCTATTGACAAGAGCCTCTGACTGGCCAGGAATGAGGATTGGAATTGTTAATTCTTTGTGAACCAGAAAGAAAAAAAAAAGAAAAAGAAATCAAATCTTTTACACAAGCAATAGTCACAGACTCACACTCATACACAGACATTCTGGTCGAACTCAATTACCTGTCCATGCATATTTACACATATACTTACACATGTGTATATTGGAAAACACACACACACACACACACATTCACACACATACACTTATATATTTGGATTGATGAATGGGGTAGAGACTCCTAAGCTAACATTTTAACTTTTTCTCTGTCTTTTTATAGACAAAAGTTCTTAGAAAATTACTTCTTAGATAAAATGTTACACAAAAGGGGAGTTACAGAAGGATGTTAATATTAAGTTAAAACCAGTGTTTCATTCTATATGCTCATTATGAGTTCAAAGTAGCAGTCTCATGGGGTCATGCTTTATCACAGAGTATACCTGTGGCTTCACCCTAGAATGAATGGTTTTCCTTGATCACATATTTGCCCCAAAACCTATTTCTCTTTTTTGTATAATTGCATAAGCTCATTGTATCTTTTATTATGCCAACTGTTACTTACTATTCTATGAAGAAAGGACACATTCTATACCTGAATCTAACTGTATTAATATTTATGGAAAAACAACTAAAGTCATCTCTTAAAATTTTCTTCCTAAAATTATTTTAATCAAATGGGGAATTTTATGAAATCATTTAAACATTATTAAATCATGAAAGTTCATCTTTTTGTTTGTCTGCAGAAAATCTGCTCAATACAGTGGACTAACTCCCAGCAATCATTATACTATGTAGTAGTGATGGGAAAAGACACATCAACTGTAAGAAGCAATCATGAGATGAAATTCCTGAAGGCTTTACATTTCAGAATTTACCCATCACAGCCATGCAAAAAATGATGGGCTATGTTCAGGAAAATAGTTACATATTTTTAACCTGCCCCAATTGGCACCTGACACAAAACCTTGTTTACCCCTGACACAAAACCATGTTTACCCCAACATAACCCAACATAACGAATATACAACCTTTTGTTTGTGAAGAATCTGTTGACCACTATGTTTAGAGATAAACATCCACTTTTTTTTTCTACCTTCAAGTAATTATGCTTTGGGGAGTCGTTTAAAGTGATTTCAAGAGAACAATTGTTTCAGGGATAAAACGGAGACTAAATATCATTTGCTTTGTTTTTAAAATGACAAATAGTAAAGAAATTAATAAATAATGGGATGTGATGCCCTTCACACTGGTATTCTCATCATTTTGGACACTGGTCAAAAAGATCACAAGTTCAAGGACAGCCTGGACTACAATAATACCAGGCTCCAGGGTCAAATGAGTTATGTAAATTTTTTCTTAAAAATAAAGCACACTAAAAATTCATACAAGTTGTATCTAAAGTGTATTGTACTATATACATTAGCATTTGCTCATAAATACATATTAAATAAAGACATATATATCATAATATAATTTTTGTGGAGGAAGAGTTTATTTTAGCTTACAGAGGAAGTAGGCCAAGGCAGGACTTGAAGATGAGACCACAGACAAATATTGCTTACTGAATTGCTCCTATGGCTTATTTACTTTGTTTTATTATATAGCTCATCTTCAGGGACAGCACCACCCATAGTTCGCTGAGGTCCTCACAATCATCATCATTCAAGAAAATTCCACACAAACATGTTTAAAGTTCAATTTGATAAAAGTAATTCAATAGCGGCTCTCTCCTCCTACATTACTCTACTTTGTGACAACTTGAAAATAAATGAGCACCTCTCTGTCTGGGCTAGGGTCCAGAGCAGACTTTGGGTGCAAGCTCCGCAGCAAGTCCCACAACATCCATGGGAAGCTCCACTCCCAGGTGCTCTGACATACCCAGGATCAGAGGTGAGCAGGAACCAACATCTGTCCCAACACTGGGAGTAACTGGGTCCAGTGGGACCAGGCACACAGGAATTCCACCAGCCCAGTGACTCCAGTTCCTTCTAGTCTGCCTGGGCTGGGGTCCAGAGCAGATCTTGGGCTCAAGCTCTGCAGCCAGTCCCACAACACCCAGAGGAAGCTCCACTCCCAGGTGATTTAACAAGCCCAGGATCCCAGGATCCCAGAATCATAGGATCACAGAGGCAGCTTGATTCTGAGGAGTGCTGACACAACCAGGATCACAGGAAGGACAGGCTCCAGTCAGATTTAGCAAGGGCAGG
>NW_022196898.1:59970676-59985705 GCF_008632895.1 Mastomys coucha | reverse complement strand
GGGTCTTGAAATCTTGCTTCTCCTATCTCAGCCTCTCTATTAGTAGTATCGTTTATTTCATGTTTTTATACTATATTATGGTTTTCAGAACAGCTTATATATTTCAAAATATTTTTATACCCAAAAGAAACATAGATGATGAACTAGGGAGGTGGCTTGTAAGAGAACAACAAAGTGAGACTGAATGCTTTGCTTAACATTTGTAACTCTTGTATCAAGTTTGAAGAAGAGGACTTCATAAGTTACTCTTTCTCTGAGATGAATGCTTTCCTAAATTATCACAGCTAGTGAACTAAATTCTTACTCTCACCTAATGTCTGTGCCACCCTCCAAGCAGAACCATTGTTCATTGAACTAGTTGGCGAATGACTTTATGGATAGACCCTCTTAATACCTACACCACTTCTTAAATGAATGTAACCTGTTCTCTGTAGGCTGAGAATGAAGTCACTCACTCAAGTCAAATAGCTTTGACCATAGCAGGAAGTCTGTATCCAAAAATCGAGCCTACAATTCATTTCTTGGTACAGCAGAGCTATCAACTATCAGCTTAGCTACGATGGAGTTAAAATCCTTTGGTGATGTGAGGGTCATTGAAATACACCCTTATTACAATGAACTCCAATGTCTAAAAATTGTTCTTATTTTGGACTTAGACCATAGTAAGAGCCAATATTTTAAACTCTACTAAATATAAAACAAACAAAAAGACTTTATATATTCATGTTCATTTAAGAAAATACTAGTAGTGATGTATTATTTTTAAGTATACAGTTAATATGTTTGGAGTTATTTAAAATTTATATTGAGAAAAATGTATTTTCACTATTGCTGTAGTGCACCTACATAAGACTGTTAAATTGATTGTTGTCTTATATCAAACAAATTTTATAATTCTTATTTTTATTTTTATAATATTTTATAAATTTTAAGGAATATGAGAAAAAATATATTGTAGGTATTGAAGGGGGGTCTCTGGGAGGAACAGTGGTACAAAAGGGAAACAAGAATGTGATTCAATTATATTTAATTGAAATATGTTTTTAAATGTTAACAAATTCAGATAAATTGAAATCATGTAACTTTTCTCATCATAATGCAATAAAAGTTTTAAAAAAAAGAAAAAGAAAAGAAAAGAAATGAACAAATAAAACAAACACCACTGACAAGAACACCCACCACAACAGTTATGGAACACATGCAAAAATACATATTTTACAGGGATAAAAAACCACTTTTTACATGTCTTTGTTAATCTAGTTTGGAAAAAATGCATGCACTTTTATTCCTCGTGTCAACCTCATCTTAGAGACAAAAATCTGATACAGAATTCTCCCACTCCTCACCACACACATGCATGTGAGAGTTGTCTAGGGTGCTTTGAAAATAATGGTGCTGAGGCCGCACTCATAATGAATAACACATTCAGAAATACCTGAAGACTTTATGCGCATGAATCTGTTAAGGGATCTTTAGAGTTACAAGATTTATGGAAAGTACATGTTAAGAATACTAATATCTGATATCCAAAACAGGAGATACTGATAAAAGATATACAACTGAATGGTTTTTAGCCATAAAAAGAATACTGTTATAGCTTGTAGGCAAATGAGTGTCAATCAGATTATACCAGTCTCATAAAGATAAACACTGTTTACTCTCATATGTGCTTCATACATTTTAAATATAAGTATAATTATACACTACCTGAAAGTAGAATTAAAAACTGTCTAGATGATCAAAAGGGACTAATATGAATGGAGTGAGAAGATTTTTCAGGAGGAAAAGATAGCCAGCATATAAAAATATATTTGAATGAAGATGTCCTTTGGTAAGGGTGCTCTATAAATAATAAAGACAATAAAACCGTTGTTAAGAAATTTCAAGAGCAATATCTAACCAAAACAACTGAAGCATTGAAACAAAACAATAAGAAACCTTTCATATATAATATATGATAGATAATACATATGTCCTACAGAAATATTTTAAAGAAAAAAATAAATAATGATCTTCTAGCTATTTTTTTCCCAAACAATGTATCTGAGTATAGTCCAGACTGGCCTTGAACTCAAAGCTAGTGTGCTGCAACATACTTTTAGGTCCTGGACATGAACCTTCAAGTACAACACCCTCCTAATTGTTTTAAATGAATAAGTACAATCCTACATCTTATATGTATTACTTTTTTATTCTTTTTAGCATTTATTATTTTATTGCAAATGAAAAATTTACATATAAATACATATTTATTTAATCACATATCTAATTACATCTTTTAATAAAAGAAGTTGTATGTGCAATAAGCATATGAATTTTAAAATATTTAAAGTTTATCATTTAAATAGAGCTAAAAACAATTGCTATTACTATTAGTGTTGTGCCAGTTCTTAATATGTTGTAATTCTCTTATCTCAGACTCATAATCATTTAACTTCTGCCCTTAAAATGCTAGACTACAAACATCTAGCTCATTCTTAAATCTTAATAGAACCATAAGTATAATGCAAACCTCTGAAACTGAGAATCATATAGCCATTTCTCTTCGGTGGTGAGTATCCTTCTTAATGAGTCACAATTCTGCTTATTTCCATGCATTTTGTATATCTTTAGTTACGACAAACTGTATATTGGGAACAAATGAGTTCAGAGCAAAGCACTTACACATAAAAGGGTTTTATTCTCAAAGAATCATACATCTGTATCGTGGTAATAAAAGAGATGCCATGTGCAGCAAAGCAGAGCTTCTTGGACGATAATATCCAGTTACTTTGGGTTCACGATTCATCTCTGCAGGGCTGCTTTGTATAAGTGGATTTACTTATAAAGGTGAATCTGATTTTCTGTATGAGACTAAACAGTACCTACAAATTCAAAATTACTGATTTGTACTTTCGTTTGTGTTTCAAAGTCAGTAACTTGAAGATAACCTTCATACCAAATTATGTTACTTAATAGAGATATTAGGAAATAAGAAAGGATTAAGATTAATAAGTAATTATTTTCAAAAGTATAACAGAAGAGTTAAGCTTGTTATCAAAATAATAAACTAAAATGCTAAATCACACTTTAAAAGATCCATGGAAATTTAGCATTTACACTGCATTCAAACAAGGTGCACATTACACTGTGCACAAGTAGATAGTGCATATTGCCAAGGATAGGGAAGAGTCAAATTTATTGTAAAGAGATTATAATATTTTTGTTCAGGGAACTGAATCTGATTCCTCCAGAAAAGCAGCCAATGCTGTTAACATCTGAACTTTCTCTCCAGCCTTTACAAAATTCATCTGAGCCATTTATCCAGCCTTTACAAATTCTTATTGTAATTGCACAGTTTGATGTAAATTTAATATTTTGATACATGCACACACATATACACCATGTACAGATGTATATTGCACACACACATATAGTCAAGTCAGAGTAATTAAATTTATATATCTTTAAGCACATTCAATGGTTCCATTAACATCTAATAGTTATATTAATGATACACAACAAATGGATGGGTATGTGAAATGTCATGTCAAGCAAGAATAGTAAAAGAGGCAATCCATGCTTGCTCTCTCGGTGTCCTCAATTTGCTCAATAAATACCAATGCTTTGTTAACAAAGCATCATGGTATATATCTCTTTCTTCATCATATGAGAGTTTTTTTAATACTTGAAAAAATATCTATAATTTGACAATGACTGCACTTATAACACAGCCACTGATGGCTTCTAAGTGGTTCTTTTCACAGCTCCTATGCCAGTGTGTTTTAAATCATGTCAGTTTTATAGTAACCACCTAAACTTAAAAGTGACATGATGGATTTGATTTATACTTCCCAGATGAATACTGAACTTTTCTCCTTTTTTATATGCATCACAATATTTTAATAAGGAAACCATTATAGCGTTAAGGAGAAATTTTAGCATGACTGTCTTTCTGTTCATAAGAGGCAGCAACGCTTTAGATTTTATTTATATGTGCAGCATTAAAGGAACTCTAATCTTCTATTTCATACTGAATGCTCTTGGAGGTAAAACTATGAAAGAAATATGCTTAATGTTATCAATATAATAATGAGAAGAAATTCCATGAATGGTATAATCAAATTTTGGGACAGTTTTGTTCAAATAATATTTTTAAAGGTCATAATAAAAGATACCTAAATATTTGTATGTACTGTTCATTTCATTACTGTATCAAATAATTTTCTTCCTGATGAGACTGGATAGCTTATTCATGTAGAATGCTTTAGAAATGACTGTGTATGACATTCACAGGTTTGCTTTCTTTGCATCTTAGACTCCCATCATGGAGAAGATAACAGGTTTACTGCTCATTCATTTGCAAATGGTCATTTGTTCTTTTTATATTTTAAACTAAAGAAACATTGTCTGTGACTATTTCTCTAAATGTAACTGCATGGTCATTTGAATTCATTTCTCTGGATAAATACTACAGATCTCAGAGGCTAGAATTCCTCTAGGCATATATTTATTTATATTTTTTATTACTAGAGCCTTTTCCAAAGAGGTTGCTTCATTTTACATTCATGGGTTTATCCATATGGCCTACTTCCTCAAAATATCAAAACACTTGACAAAACCTGTCTTCTTTACTCAAGACATTCTGTCTTGTGTGTCATATGATCTCTTTATTATTTTAATGTGTAACATTGTATTTTATTTTTCTTGTGTGTATGTGATCTTGCCTTTGTACATGTATATGTATATGCATATGGATGCTCATGGGTGTCAGGAAGCATGTTTTATTCTTGGAGCTGAAATTACAGGCATTGAGTTGTTAAAATTTGCACCTGGTTGCCAGGAATTGAACTTAGACACTTTGCAATTTTTTGAGCCATGTAATTTTAATTCTTAAATAAACAAAGCCTTAGGCCATAGGCCAAAGACCATTTGCTTTATTTTAGATAGTATCAGTTAAATTTTAGATAATTATTACATAATTGTAAAACAAAATTGTATAATATAACCATATTAACCATGAGTAAATTTTATATTCTGTTCATCATTATAACATGATGAACATTCATCATCCTACATAAAGTCCCCAAATACTATGTAATTTGTAATATTTATAAACCTTTCAGCATTTTATTTGCTATGTAATCATCTCAGAATACATTTAGTTTCTAAGAAGAAAACATTTGGTATATGTAAAAAGTCTTAGCTTATAAGACAGATTAACTATTTCCTACATGTTAACTACCTTATAATAATAAGACATTAAGGCATGGAATACAGATTTATTTTTAAGAATATCTATATCTATACATATGTGTGTGTGTGTTTATGTTGTTGTTTAGTTTGAGGTGTTTTGTAGGATTTGAAACAGTAGGAGTGGGGATATCTTTGATTCCTTCCTTTTGTCTGCTGGTGGGACCCTTTGCTTTCTATTGGATTGCTTCATCCAGCTATTTTATAAGAGTTTGGTTCAAGTCTTATTGATTATTTCTATGCCACGTTCACGTAATATCTCTTGGAAGCCTGCTCTTTTCTGAAGGAAAATTGAAAGGGGAGTTTATCTGTAGAGAGGGGAGATGGAAGTAGGTACTGTGGAGCAGTCAGAGGGTGGATCAGGGGAATGGGCAGGAAATGGAATATGGAGCATAAAATAAAATAATTTAAAAAGATAGCTACGTCATCTTAGTCTTATTATTGAGTTTTTAATACAGAATATTGAACAAAATATTTTCTTATAACCACTCTATCCTAAGATCTGATGCCTTACTCTACATCAAAAGTTATATCTACTCTTATTTCATCTTCAAGCATAACTAATCTCCACACAATTTCGTTATAATAGCAGTCTTCTACTACATATCTGCCTGGGGCTTCAGACTTGTCCTAGCATGATTTTTGGTTGGGGGTTTAAACTCTTGGAGCTCCTAGGGATAGAGGTTAATTGACGCTGTTGGTGTTCCTATGAGATTGCCCTCCTTGTCAACTCCTTCAATACTTCTAACACTTCTATAGAGGTCCCCTACATCAGTCCAACGATTGGCTGTAAGTATCTGCATCTATATCAGTCAGCAGCTAGTAGAGCCTCTCAGAGGACAGTTATGCTAGGCTCTTCTCTGCAAGCACAACATAGCACAAGTAATAGTGTTAGGGTTTAGTGATTGCCCATGGGATAGATCCCAAGTTAGGCCAGTCATTGTATGGTGTGGAGAGCCAAGCCCCGAGAGTGAGCAGCCTCGTAAACAAAGCTCTTATTTGGCTAAGCTTGCTGCCATTGGTTGCTTCCACATCTGGTGATCTATCCGCTTTTGCCACATAGCCCATTGGGATTGGCTAAGCTTGGGAGTACTCAACAGCCGAGGGTGGGCTGGGAGGCAGAGCTTAAGTAATGGCTCCAGAGAGGCAAGAGTGGGAGAAGCAGGCAGGAGCAGGAGGGAGAATCATTGTTTAAAAGTTTCTGAAATAAGCCGGGCGGTGGTGGCGCACGCCTTTAATCCTAGCACTTGGGAGGCGGAGGCAGGCGGATTTCCGAGTTCGAGGCCAGCCTGGTCTACATAGTGAGTACCAGGACAGCCGGGGTTACAGAGAGAAACCCTGTCTCGAAAAACCAAAAAAAAAAAAAAAAAAAAGTTTCTGAAATAAACTGCAAAAGGACGTAACAGTATGGTCTTTTCTATGGAGTCTCTGCTCCATTTTGTCCCTGGATTTTTTATGGACGGGAAAAATCTTGGGTCAAAAATTTTGAAGGTGTCTTAGTGACCTCATCCTTCCACTGGAGGTCCTGTCTTTCTACTGGAGGTGAGCTGTTCAATTTCCATCTCCCCACTCTTGGGTATTTAGACTAAGGTTACCCACACTATATCCTGGGAGCCACTAACATCCCAGGACTCTGGGACTTTCGATTGGTTACATCTACCCCCAACCCCAGTAGCATCATATTTCCATTATTCCTCCTGCTACTGCTACTCTGGGCTTCTCTTCTGTCTCCCCCCTCCCCCCATAAACCATTACCCCCACCCCCACTTCCCCTCCTCATTCCTACAAATTTCCTTCTTTCCCTCTGCCTCCTATGATTAACTTGTTCCCCATTTTAAGTGTCATTGAAGCATCTTCAATTGGGGTCTTCTTTCTTTTTTTTTTTTTTTTTTTGGTTTTTCGAAACAGGGTTTCTCTGTATAGCTCTGGCTGCCCTGGAACTCACTCTGTAGACCAGGCTAGCCTCGAACTCAGAAATCCACCTGCCTTTGCCTCCCAAGTGCTGGGATTAAAGGCATGTGCCACCACCGCCCGGCAAGTCTTCTTTCTTATTAAACTTCTTATGGTCTGTGGGTAGTATTGTGTGCATTCTGCATTTTTTGACTGATATATACTTTTCAGTAAGTATACCATGTATGTCCTTTTGGTTAACTTAGGTTGATACTTTTTAGTTTCATCCATTTGCCTGCAAAATTCCTGATATCCTCATTTTTAATAGCTGAATAGCATTCAATTGTGTAAATGACCCATATTTTCTGTACACAAACTTCTGCTTAGGGGCATCTTTGTTGTTTCTGACTTACAAATAAGGTTGCTATGAACATAGTGGAGCACATGTCCTTGTGGTAAGGTAGAGCATCTTTTGGGTATATGTTCAGGAGTGGTATAGCTCAGAATTTGTCTAGAACTATTTCCAGTTTTCTGCGGAATCACCACAAAACTTTCCAGAGGTTGTCCCTGTTTGCAATCCTATCAGCAATGGAGGAATGTTCCTCTTTCTCCGCATTCTCGACAGCATGTTCTGACAATTGAATTTTTGAGTTAGTTCTTGTGATTGGTGTAAGATAGAATCTCAGGGTCATTTTGATTTGCATTTCCCTAATATTAAGGACTCTTTTCACTTATTTGAAATTGTTCTGTTTAGCTCTGTTTAGCCCCGTACCCTGTTTTTTAATAGGATTATTCGGGTTATTGGAGTCTAACTTCTTGAGTTCTTTGTATATTTTGTATACTAGCCCTCTTTTGGATGTAGGGTTAGTGAATATCTTTTCCATATCTGTAGCCTGCCAGTTTTTCTTATTGAATGTCCTCTGTCTTACAGAAGCTTTTCAGTTTCATGAGGTCCCATTTATCATTTTTGACCTTAGAGCCTAAGCCATTGGTGATCTGTTCAGGAAATTTTCCACTGTGCCAATGCATTCAAAGATATCTTCTCTTCTATTAGATTCAATTTATCTAGTTTTATGTGGACTTCATTGATCCACTTGGACTTGAGTTTTTTGCCAATGATATATTATATACAAACCAATTTGCATTCTTCTAAGTGAAGACCATCAGTTAAGCAGACCCATTTGTTGAAGATGCATCCATTTCTCCAGTGTATGATTTTGGCTTCTTTGTAAAAGGTCAAGTGTCCATAGATGTGTGGGTATATTTCTCAGTCTTCCAATCCTTTCCATTGATAGACCTGTCTGTCTTTGTACCAATACCAATAGAATTTTTATCACTGTTGCTCTGTAGTTTAGCTTGAGGTCAAGGATAGTGGTTCCACAGAAGTTCTTTCATTGGTTAGGATTCTTTGGGCTATTTTGGATTCGTTGCTTTTCCATATGAAGTTGAGAATTACTCTTTCTTTGTCTGTGAAGAATTGTGTTGGAATTTTTGTGGGGATTACATTGAATTAGTAGATTGTTTTTGTTATGTTTGCCATTTTGACTATTTTAGTCCTACAGATCCATGAGCATGCAAGAACTTTATATCTTCTGAGGTTTTTTATTTGTTTTTTGATGGCCTTAAGTTCTTGTCCTACAGATATTTCACTTGCTTGATTAGGGTTACACAAAGATATTTTATATTATTGGTGGCTATTGTGGAGGGTATTGTTTTAATTTACAATTAATTTATTAATTATATTAATAATATAATTAAATTAAATAATATTAATTTCTTTCTCACCTTCTCATCATTTCTATAAAGAAAACTAGTGATTTGTCTGGGTTAATTTTATACTCAGCTGCTTTGATGAAGATGTTTATCAGCTATGGTAGTTCTCTGGCAGAATTTTATTGGTCACATATATATACTACTATATCATCCACATATAGTGATACCTTGATTTCTTCCTTTCCAAATATGTATCCCTTTGATCTGTGTCTAATTGCTCCAGCTAGAGCAATTTTTTTTTTTTTTTTTTTTTTTTTTTTTTTTTTTTTTTTGGTTTTGTTGAGAAAGGGTTTTTCTGTGTAGCCCTGGCTGTCCTGGAACTCACTCTATAGACCAGCTGGCCATGAACTCAGAAATCTGCCTGCCTCTGCCTCTGAAGTGCTAGAATTAAAGGTGTGTGCCACCACTGCCTGGCTTCAGCTAGAACTTCAAGTACTATATTAAATAGATAGTGAGAGTGCGGGAGACATTAGATCAATTGTATGAACATATTTACATATTATTATTTATCTGAATGTTTTCTAAAACCTATCCTTAATGTTTCTGTTTTTTTCAATTAGTTCTTAGCATATTAATAGATTACACTAATGACATAACACTCAACAATATGGTCATCATAATAGACAAGAAGGGATTATTGGAAACATTTGCTTAGTATCAGTGTACCCTCGATAAATCAAGTAAAAGAAAAATGTACCTTAGCACAGTAAGCATCTTTTGACAAAGTGAACAAAACATAATATCAATCCCATAAGCTCTATGTACCATAGTACGGAAATGCTTGCAGATTATGTTCACAAAGGGAAAAAATATCAACCAAGCTAGAAGGGAATTCATCACTCTCAGTAGTGACTTTCAGGAAAGATGTCCTATGTTATGAATCCAAATTATGTATTACACTTAAAGCAAAGTGAGATTTTAGGAAAATGCTTTTATAGTTTTAACAATATTTTTAATGTAAGAAAAAAATTGTAGAAAGTATATTAAACCAAAGTGTATGACAAATTGATTTAAAATATGCAAAATGGGCTGGAGAGATGGCTCAGTGGTTAAGAGTACTGTGCAAAATGGGCTGGAGAGATGGCTCAGTGGTTAAGAGTACTGACTGCTCTTCCAGAGGTCCTGAATTCAATTCCCAGCAACCACATGATGGCTCACAATGACCTATAGTGAGTTCTAATGTCCTCTTCTGGCACATAGGTATACATGCATATAGAGCACTCATACACATAAAATGAATAAATAAATCTTTAAAAAATATGCAAACCATGAAAAACAGAGCATTATAAAAATAAAATAAAGAAAAAGAAAAAATCTGAGAAAGACTTCAAAAAGAACTAAAAAGATCAACACACTACACAGTTTCAAGTTATACTACAAAACTATTTTCACAAAAGATGGTAAAATATCAACAAATCAATTATCCTAAATAAGGAACAGAAACTAAGTTTTAGTAGCCAATAAATTATTGTTGATTATACTCCTTGCTTGGGGGATGGGGCCACATACCCATCTCAAAAACAATAACATAGAATCGTTCCTGCCTAAAGAAAATGCAGGGACAAAGAATGGAGCAGAGACTGAAGGAAAGGCCATCCAGACATGGCCCACCTAGACATCCATCTCATCTGCCAACACTATTGCCAATGCATTTGATGATGGCAACCTGATAGAACTGTCCCCTGAGAGCTTCTGCCAGAGCCTGACTAGTATAGATGCAGACACTTGCAGCTGACCATTGGACTGGACAAGGGACCACAATGGAAGAGTTAAGGGAAGGACAGAAGGAGTTGAAGGGGTTTGCAACCCCATAGGAAGAACAATAATATCAACCAACTAGACCCCCCCACACACACACCACAGTGCTCCCAGGTTCTAAACCACCAATTAGAGAGTACACATAGAGGGAAGCAAGGCTCTGGCTACATAGATAGCAGAGGATTACCTTTTGCATCAATGGTAGGGGAGGCCTTTGTTCCTGTGGAGTTTCAATGCCCCTGTGCAGGATAATGGTAGGGCAGTGAGGCTGGATTGGGTGAGTAAGGGAGCACCTTCATGGAGAAGTTGGGAGATGCATGGGATGGGGGTCTGCAGAGGGGGAACACGGGAAGTGGCACTACATTTGAAATGTAAATAAGACAACAACCATAACAAAACAGTCCTTTGGTGGCCACTGGTGCTAAGCAACCCAAAGGCCTCATTCAAGACAAGTACTCTTCTTACATCTAAAAGTATTTTCTTCTTTCTGGCAACTAAAAATCAACTCCTCAACATTAAATTCCCAGCATCATTTCTTTTTCTTTTTCTTTCTTTATTAGACATTTTCTTTATTTACATTTCAAATGTTATCCCCTTTCCAGGTTCCCTGCCCCAGAAACCCCTCTATCCCATCCCCTGTACCCCTGCTTGTATGAGGGTGTTCCTCCATCCACCCGCCCACTTCCACCCCCTGCCCTGGCATTCCCCTATACTGGGGTATCAAGCCTTCACAGGACTAAGGGCCTCTCCTCTCATTGATGTCCTTGCAAGGCCATTCTCTGCTACATATGAGACTGGAGCTATGGTTCCCTCCATGGTAGTTTATTTCCTGGGAGGTTTGGGGGGGCTGGTTGCTTGATATTGTTGTTCTTCCTATGGGGTTGCAAACCCCTTTAGCTCCTTCAGTCCTTTCTCTAACTCCTCCATTGGGGACCCCTGCTTAGTTCAATTGTTAGCTGTGAGCATCTGCCTCTGTACTTCTCAGGATCTGGCAAAGCCTCTCAGGAGTATCAAGCTCCTGTCAGCAGGCACTTCTTGGCATCCACAATAGTATCTGGGTTTGGTGACAGTATAAGGGATGGATCTTCAAGAGGGGCAGTGTCTGGATGGCTTTTCCTTCAGTCTCTACTTCAAAATTTGTCTCCATATTTCCTCCTGTGATCATTTTGTTCCACTTTCTAGAATGGACTGAAGAATCCACAATTTTTGTATTCTTCCCTCTTGAGCTTATCAGTGTGTTCATACCATGTATGTTTTTTTGTGACTGGGTTACCTCACTCAGGATTATATTTTCTAGTTCTATCAATTTGTCTAAGAATTTCATGAAGTTATTGTTTATAATTACTGACTAGTACTTCATTGTGCAAGTGTACCACATTTTCAGTACCCAATTCTTCTGTTGTTTCCAGATTCTAGCTACTATAAAGAAGATTTCTATGAACATAGTGGAACATGTGTCCTTGTTATATGTTGGAACATCTTTTGGCTACATGTACAGGAGTGGTATAGATGGGTCTTCAGGTAATGCTATGGCCAATATTCTGAAGAACTGCAAGTCTGAATTCCAGAGTGGTTATACCAGCTTGTATTCCAACCAAAAATGGAGAGGTGCTCCTCTTTCTCCATACCCTAGCCAGCATCTGCTGTTACCTGAGTTTTTGATCTTAGCCATTCTGACTGCTGTGAGGTGGAACCTCACATTTGCAGTTCCCTGATAACTAAGGATGTTGAATATTTCTTTAGGTACTTCTCAGCCATTAAATATTTTTAAGTTGAGAATTCTTTGCTTAGCTCTATACGCCATATTTATGTAGGGTTATGTTGTTTTCTGGAGTCTAACTTTTTTTAAAAAAAACTTTTATTGCATTATGATGAGGAAAGTTACATGATTTCAATTTATCTGAATTTGTTAACATTTAAAAATATATTTTAATTAAATAGAATTGAATCACATTCTTGTTTCCTCTTTGTACCACTGCTCCTCCTAGGGACCCCTTCAATACCTACAATATATTTTTGTCATATTCCTTAAAATTTATAAAATATTATAATAATAAAAATAAGTATTATAAAAGTTGTTTGATATAAAACAACAATCATTTTAACAATCTTATGTAGGTGCTTGTCTACAGCAATAGTGAAAATACATTTTTCTCAATATAAATTTTAAATAACTCCAAGCATATTAGCTGTATACTTAAAAATAATACATCCCTACTAGTATTTTCTTAAATGAACATGAATATATAAAGTCTTTTTCTTTCTTTTGTATTTAGTAGAGTTTAAAATCTTGGCTCTTACTGTGGTACAAGTCCAAAATAAGAACAATTTTTAGACATTGGGTTTCATTGTAATAAGGCTGTATTTCTTTCCTTCTTTTTTTTTTTTTATTAGATTTTTTCTTTATTTACATGTACATTTCTCCATTCCCAGTTTCCCCTCCAAAAAACAAAGAAACAAACAAAAACAACAAAAACAAACCCCTGTTGCCTCCCCCCTCCCCATGCCTACCACCACACCCTCTCCCACTTATTGGCCCTGGCATTCGCCTACACTGGGGCATAGAACTTTTACAGGGCCAAGCTCTTCTCGTCCTATTGATGATCAAATTGCAATCCTCTACTATACACATGCTGCCAGAACAATCAGACCCCTCCACGTGCAGTCCTTGGTTGGTGGTTGAGACCCTGGGAGCTTTGAGGGTACTAGTTAGTTCATATTGTTGTTTGTCCTAAGGGGCTGCAAACCCCTCAGCTCCATTGGTCCTTTCTCTAACTCCTTCACTGGGGACCCTGTACTCAGATCAATGGATGTCTGTGAGCCTCTACATCTATATTAGTCAGGTACCGTCAGAGCCTCTCAGGAGATAGCTATATTTAGTCTGGCTTGCCCTTCCTTCAGTCTCTGCTCCATAGTTAATTTCTGCAACTCCTTCCATGGGTATTTGGTTCACCTTTTAAGAAGGAATGCACTGTCCACCTTTTGGTCTTCCTTCTTCCTGAGTTCCTTGTGTTTTGTGGGTTGTTCTTCCTGTATTCCAAACTTCTGAGCTAATAACCACTTATCAGAGAGTGCATACCATGTTTGTTCTTTTGAGATTGTGTTACCTCACTCAGGATGATATTCTCCAGATCCATCCATTTCCCTAATAATTTCATAAATTTATTGTTTTTAATAGCTGAGTAGTACTCCATTGTGTAGATGTACCACAATTTCTGTATCCACTCTTCTGTTGAGGGACATCTGGGTTATTTCCAGGTTCTGGCTATTATAAATAAGGCTGCGATGAACATGGTGGAGCATGTGTCATTATTACATGTTGCAGTATTTTTTGGGTATATGCCCAGGAGTGGTATAGCTGGGTCCTCCGGTAGTACTATGTCCAATTTCCAGAGGAACCACCAAACTGATTTCCAGAGTGGTTGTACCAGTTTGCAATCCCACCAGCAATGAAGCAATGTTCCTCTTTCTCCACAACCTCTCCAGCATCTGCTGTCACCTGAGCTTTTTATCCTAGCCATTCTGACTGGTGTGAGGTGGAATCTCAGGGTTGTTTGGATTTGCATTTCCCTGATGACTAAGGGTGTTGAACATTTCTTTAGGTGCTTCTCAGCCATTTGGTGTTCATCAATTGAGAATTCTTTGTTTAGCTCTGTACCCCCTTTTTTAATAGTGTTATTTGCTTCTCTGGTGTCTAACTTCTTGAGGTCTTTGTATACCTTGGATATTAGCCCTCTATCAGATATAGGGTTGGTAAAGATCTTTTCCCAATTTGTTGGTTGAATAAGACTGTATTTCAACGACCCTCACATCACCAAAGGATTTTACCTCCATCGTAGCTAAGCTGAGAGATGATAGTTCTGCTGCACCAAGAAATGGATTTTAGACTTGATATTTGGACACAGACTTCCTGCTATCGTCAAAGCTATTTGACCTGAGTGAGTGATTTCATTCTCAGCCCACAGAGAACAGGTTATATTCATTTAAGAAATGGTATAGGTATTAAGATGGTCTATCCATAAAGTCATCCATCAACTGTTTCAATGAACAATGGTTCTGCTTGGAGGGTGGCACAGACATTAGGTGAGGTTAAAATTTGGTTCATTAGCTGTGATAATTTGGAAAAGCATTCATCTCAGAGAAAGAGTAACTTATAAAGTACTCTTCTTCAAACTTGATACAAGAGTTACAAATGTCAAGCAAAACAATCAGTTTCACTTTGTTGTTCTCTTACAAGCCACCACCCTAGTTAATTATCTATGTCTCCCTTGGGTATACAAATACTTTCGAAATATATAAGCTGTTCTCAAAACCATAGTATAGTATAAAAACATGAAATAAACAATACTACTAATAGAGAGGCTGAGATAGGAGAA
>NW_022196898.1:59964073-59969635 GCF_008632895.1 Mastomys coucha | reverse complement strand
GGTCCTGTATCATCATCATGATAAGTGATTTTAGATCTGAATCTTGCATTTCTGGTGTGATGGTGTGTGCAGGACTTGCTATGGTGGGAAAATTGGGTTCTGATGATGGCAAGTGACCTTGGTTTGTCTTGTTTATTTTCTTAAGCTTGCACCCTGCCCCCCCTCACCCCCACTCCCTGCCATCTGGTTATCTCTAGTGCTACCTGCCCTTGCTAAATTTGACTGGAGTCAGTCTTTCCTGTGATCCTGGATGTATCAGAACTCCTCAGAGTCAGGCTGTCTCTGTGAACCTGTGATTCTGGGATCCTGTGACCCTGGGCTTGTTAGAGCACCTGGGAGTGCAGCAGCTTCCTCTGGGTGTTTTGGGACTGACTGTGGAGCCTGGGCCCAATGTCTGCTCAGGACACCAGCCTAGAGAGACAGGAAGGAGCCTGAGCCACTCCACTGACAGAGTTCCTGTGTGCCTGGTCCCTGCAGATCCCAGTTCCTCCTGGTGTTGGGACAGATGTTGGGTCCTCCTCACCTCTGATCCTGAGAGTGTCAGAGTGCCTGGGAGTGGAGCTTCCTCTGGGTGTTATAGGACTGGCTGCAGAGCTTGTGCCCAAGGTCAGCTCAGGACAGCAGCCCAGAGAGACCGGCTCATTTTAATACTTCTAATACTTCCTGACTTATAAAACTTCCTGACATCTTACATGTGGTCCCTCTTTTTACATTTTTTTCTGTAGTCCATAATAAGCTCAATCTTACTTCCTGGATGGCTTCAGGACCCATACAATAAAATTAAGTGAAGTGTATTTTATACCCCCTTAGCTTATGGGACACAATACATATTTTAGAATAATCTTCAAATATAGGTTGCTCTCTAGAA
Source organism: Mastomys coucha (assembly GCF_008632895.1). Lineage (NCBI taxonomy): Eukaryota > Metazoa > Chordata > Mammalia > Rodentia > Muridae > Mastomys > Mastomys coucha. The sequence goes on along the minus strand of NW_022196898.1, from coordinate 59,968,767 downwards.
CTAAAATGACCAGAACATATTATCAGGTTTCTAATACCATTGAGGTATTAAGTTACAATTGAATATAGTAATAGTAAGTTTCCATCTCCTCAAACAATAAGAATATTTGGAAGAATATTGCAAAAGAGCCATATAATAAATAATAAGACTACAAAACATGCAAAAAAATTTCAAGGAATCATGACTTCATCTAAGAAACAAAATATAAATTCACATTTATAGCAATGAATATTATTTTGTCTAACACACACAAAAACTTTAGTTAGGCATAAGATTAGAGATGGCATAAACAGGAAAAATATATTCTCTCCTCCAACATTCCTCCCTCTGCTCTATTGGACATACACCAACATGAAAGTAATTTATCATTAACTCCAAGAATGAATTTTAACAGAGGTTACCCTACTTTCCCAATGATTAACAACTTATTAGTGCCTAGGGAGAGATGATCATTTTCAACTGCTTCACACACATTAAGCTTCTCCATCTTCAATGGTTACACTGTCAAATTACACTCCTCTAGACTATTGTCTACACCCACTGTCTATTGCTGTACTGAGTTATTTCTCCTTCTTTAAGAAATGAGGCTGAGTTTTGTTGATTCTTTGTATAGTTCTTTGTGGTTCTACTTGGTTGATTAACATCCTGAGTTTGATTATTTCCTGCCATCTATTCCTCCTAAGTGTATTTGCTTCTTTTTGTTCTAGAGCTCTCAGGAGTGCTGCCAAGCTGCTAGTGTATGCAATCTCCTGTTTCTTTTTGGAGGCACTTACAGCTATCAGTTTTCCTCTTAGCACTTCTTTCATTGTGTTCCCAAAGGTTTGGTATTTTGTGCCTTCATTGTCATTAAATTCAAAAAAAGTTTTTAATTTCTTTATTTCTTCCTTGGTCAAATTATTATTGAGTAGAACATTGTTCAGCTTCCATGGGTTTTCCATTATTTTTGTTATTATTGAAGAACAGCCTTAGTCCATGGTGATCTGATAGATTGCATAGGATTATTTCAATCTCCTTGTTTCTGTTGAGGCATGTTTTATGATCAATTATTTGGTCAATTTTGGAGAAGATATCATGAGGTCCTGAAGAAGATATATTCTTTTCTTTTAGGATGAAATGTTCTGTAGATATCTGTTAAATTCATTTTGTTTATAACTTCTGTTAGTTTCAAAATGTCTCTGTTTAGTTCTTGTTTCCATGATATGTCCATTGATGAGAGTGGGGTGTTGAAGTCTCCCATTATTACTGTGTGAGGTACAATGTGTGCTTTGAGCTTTAGTAAAGTTTCTTTTATGAATGTGGGTGCCCTTCCATTTTTAGCATAGATGTTCAGAATTGAGAGTTCATCTTGGTATATTTTTTCCTTTGACAAGTATGAAGTGTCTTTCCTCATTTTTAAAAATAATTTTTGGTTGAAAGTTGCTTTTTATTTGATATAAGAATGGCTACTCCAGCTTGTTTCTTAAGACCATTTGCTTGGAATATTTTTCTACCCTTTAACTCGAAAGTAGTGTCTCTCTTTGTGACTGAGGTGAGTTTCCTGTATGCAGCAAAATGCTGGGTCCTGTTTACTTACTCAGTCTGTTAGTCTATGTCCTTTTATGGGGGAATTGAGTCCATTGGGGTTAAGAGATATTAAGGAAAAGTGATTATAGCTTCCCGATATTTTTGTACTTAGAGATGGAGTCATGTTTGTGTGGCTATCTTCTTTTGGGTTTGTTAAAAAATTACATTCTTACTTTTTCTAGGGTGTAGTTTCCCTCCTTGTGTTGGACTTTTCCATCTATTATCCTATGTAGGACTGGATTTGTATAAATTTATTTTAGTCATAGAAGATCTTGGTTTTTCCAACTATGTTAACTGAGACTTTTACTGGGTATAGAAGCCTGGGCTGACATTTGTGTTCTCTTAGGGTCTGTATGACATCTGCCCCAGATCTTCTGGCTTTTATAGTCTCTAGTGAGAAGTCTGGTGTGATTCTGATAGGTCTGTCTTTCTTTGAGAAAATCAATAAGATAGATAAACCCTTAGTCAAAATAACTACAGGGCAAAGAGACAGTATCCAAGTTAACAAAAACAGAAAGGAAAAAGAAAACAACAAAAGAAAACAAGAAAATTCAAAAAAGATTATCACATCTTACTACAAAAGCCTATACTCAACAAAACTAGAAAATGTGGATGAAATGAACAATTTTCTAGACAGATACCAGGTACCAAAGTTAAATCAGTATCAGAAAAATCATCTAAATAGCCCCATAACCTCTAAAGAAATAGAAGCAGAAATTAAAAGTCTCCCAAGCAAAAAGGGCCCAGGAGCAGATGGGTTTAGTGCAGAATTCTATCAGACCTTCAAAGAAGATGTAATGCTAGTACTCTTCAAACTATTGAACAAAATAGAAACAGAAGAAACATGACCCAATTTATTCTATGAAGCCGAAGTTACACTTATATCTAAACAACACAAAGACCCAACAAAAAACAAAAAAGAACTTAGGAACAATTTCACTTATGAATATCAATGCAAAAATATTCAATAAAATTCTTGCAAACAGAATCCAAGAACATATTAAAACAATCATCCATCATGATCAAGTAGGCTTCATACCAGGGAATGCAAGAATGGTTCAATAATTAGTAATCCATCAAAGTAATCCACTATATAAACTAATATCATAACAAATACATGATCATCTCATTAGACACTGAGAAACATTTGAAAATATTGAATCCCCCTTTATGGTAAAAGTCTTGGAAAGATAAGGAATTCAAGGAATATACCAACACATAGTAAAAACATTATACAGAAAACCAGTAGCCAACATCAAACTGAATGGAGAAAAACATGAAGCAATCCCACTAATATCAGGGACTAGACAAGGATTCAATATTCTATTCTACTCATTCAATATATTCTCAAAGGCCTAGCCAGAACAATTAGACAACAAAAGGAGGTCGAAGGAGGAAATTAGTAAGGAAGAAGTCAAATTTCACTATTTGCACATGATATGATAGCATACTTAAGTGACCCCAAAAAAGTTCACCAGAGAATTCCTAAAACAAACAACTTCAGCAAAGAGGCTGGATAGGCTGGATATAAAGTGAACTCAAACAAATCAGTAGTCTTCCTATACTCAAATGATAAACAGGCTGAGAAAGAAATTAGAGAAATGACAACATTCACCATTGTCATAAATAATAAAAATTACATTGGTATTACTCAAGCCAAGCAAGTGAAAGATCTGTATGACAAGAACTTCAAGTCTTTGAAGAAAGAAATTGAAAAAGATCTGAGAAAATGGAAAGTTCTCCCAATCTCATGGATTGGCAGGATTAATATAGTAAAAATGGCCATCTTGCCAAAAGAAATCTGTGGATTCAATACAATCACCATCAAATTTCCAACAAAATTCTTCAAAGAGTTATAAAGAGCAATTTTCAAATTCATTTGGAATAACAATGACAAAAAAACGCATAACAGCAAAAACTTTTCTCAACAATAAAAGAAATTTGGGGGAATCACCATCCCTGTCTTCAAGCTGAATTACAAAGCAATAGTGAGAAAATACTTCATGGTATTGGAATAGTCAGACAGGTAGATCAATGGAATAGAACTGAAGACCCAGAAATGAATCCAGACGAACTATAGTCACTTGATATTTGACAAAGGAGATATAACCATCCACTGGAAAAAAGACAGTATTTTCAACAAATGGTGCTACTTCAACTGGCAGTGAGCATGTAGAAGAATGCAAATCAATCCCCTCTCTTCTCTTTGTACAAAGTTCAATTCCAAGTGAATCAAAGACCTCCACATAAAACCAGATACACTGAAGGTAATAGAAGAGAAAGTAGGGAAGAGACTCAAACACATTGGCACAGGGGATAATTTCCTGAACAAAACAAAAATGGCTTATGCTAGAAGATCAAAAATAGACAAATGAGACCTTATAAAATTGCTTCTGCAAGGGAAAGGACACTATCAATAGGACAAAACATCAACCAAAAGATTAGGAAAAGATCTTTACCAACCCTACATCCAATAGAAGGCTAAAATCAAATATATTCAAAGAACTCAAGAAGTTAGACTCCAGAGTAGACCTTGGGCGCAAGCTCCACAGCCACTCCCACAATACCCAAAGGAAGCTCCACTCCCAGGCGCTCTGACACACCTGGGATCAGAGGTAAGCAGGAACCAACATCTGTCCCAACACTGGGATTAACTGGGACCAGCTGGACTAGGCACTTAGGAACTCTGCCAGCCTAGTGACTTCTGTCCCTTCATGTCTGTCTGTGTAGGTGTTCTGTACAGACCTTGGGCACAAGCTCTGCAGCCAGTCCCACAACACACAGAGAAAGCCACACTTCCAGGTGATCTAACAAGGCCAGGATCCCAGGATCCCAGGATCCCAGAACCACATGATCACAGGGGCAGCTTGACTCTGAGGAGTTCTGACACAACCAGGATCACAGGAAGGACAGGCTCCAGTCAGATTTAGCAAGGGCAGGTAGCACTAGAATTAACCAGATGCTGGGGGGTAAGCGTAAGAAAATAAACAACACAAACCAAGGTCACTTGCCAGCATCTTAACCCAATTCTCCCACCATAGCAAGTCCTGGACACACCATCACACCAGGTGAAGGAAATGAGCAAAACCATCCAGAATCTAAAAATGGAAATAGAAACAATAAAGAAATCA
>NW_022196898.1:59961392-59963946 GCF_008632895.1 Mastomys coucha | reverse complement strand
GGCATAGATACAAGCATCACCAACAGAATACAAGAGATAGAAGAGAGAATCTCAGGGGCAGAAGACACATTAGAAAATATTGACACAACAGTCAAAGAAAATGCAGAAAGCTCCTAACCCAAACCGTCCAGGAAATCCAGGATGCACTGAGAAGACCAAACCTAAGGATAATAGGTATAGAAGATAGTGAAGACTCCCAATGTAATGGGCCAGTAAATATCTTTATTTACTGTAACAGTAAACAAAATTATAGAAGAAAACTTCCCTAACCTAAAGAAAGAGATACCCATGAACTTATAAGAAGCCTACAGAACTCCAAATAGACTGGACCAGAAAAGAAATTTCTCTCGTCACATAATATTCAAAACACCAAATGCACTAAACAGAGAAAGAATTTTAAAAGCAGTAAGGAAAAAAAAAGACAAGTAACATATAAAGGCATATCTATCAGAATTACACAAGAATTCTCACCAGAGACTATGAAAGCTAGAAGATCCTGGGCAGATGTCATACAGACCCCACAAGAACACAAATGCCAGCCCAGCAAAACTCTCAATTACCATAGATGGAGAAAACAAGAAACTCCATGACAAAACAAAATTTACACAATATCTTTCCACAAATCCAGCTCTATAAAGGATAATAGATGGAAAGCAACAACATAAAGAGCACAACTATACCCTAGAAGAAGCAAGAAAGTAATCTTTCAACAAATCCACACAAGTCTAATTCCACCTCTTACAATAAAAAAACAGGAAGTGACAATTACCTTTTCTTAATATCTTAATATGAAAATTAATATCACCACCATATCCTAATCAATTGAAATCCAAAAAAATGAAGAATTAGAAATTTGTGGATTGTCATCCAATGGTCTCCCTAATTTGGTAATTGAAGAAATAGGTCCAATATTGTACAATCTATATACTTTCAGCTTGTTTGTGACAATGTTTTTCTGTGTACAACATAAGGTTCTTGAAATCTTGCTTCTCCTATCTCAGCCTCTGTATTAGTAGTATTGTTTATTTCATGTTTTTATACTATACTATGGTTTTCAGAACAGCTTATATATTTCAAAAATATTTGTATACCCAAGGGAGACATAGACAATTAACTTCAGTGGTGGCTTATAGGAAAGGGAACATGAAAGAGTGAGGCTGAATGCTTTGCTTGACATTTGTAGCTCTTGTATCAAGTTTGAAGAAGAGGACTTTACAAGTTACTCTTTCTCTGAGATGAATGCTTTTCCAAATTACCACAGCCAATGAATCAGATTCTTACCCACACCTAATGTCTGTGCCAACCTCCAAGCAGAACCATTGTTCATTGAAACAGTTAGTGAATGACTTTATGGATAGTCTATCTTAATACACACACCATTTCTTAAATGAATGTAACCTGTTCTCTGTGGCCTAAGAATAAAGTCACTCACTCAAGTTAAATACTATTGACCATAGCAGGAAGTCTGTATGCAAAAATTGTGCCTACAATTCATTCCTTGAAGCAGCAAAACTATCAACTCTCAGCTTAGCTACAATGGAGGTAAAATCCTTCAGTGATTTGAGGGTCATTGAAGGACAGCCTTATTACAATGAAATCCAATGTCTAAAAATTGTTCTTATTTTAGGCTTGTACCACAGTTAGAGCCAAGATTTTAAACTCTACTAAATACAAAACAAACAAACAAACAACAAACAGACTTTATATATTTATGTTCATTTAAGAAAATACTAGTAGTGATATATTATTTTGAATAACATATACAGTTAATATGTTTGGAGTTATTTAAAATTTATACTGAGAAAAACATATGTATTTTCAGTGTTGCTGTAGATATGTATCTACGTAACACTGTTAAATTGATTGTTGTTTTATATCAAACAACTTTTATAATACTCATTTTTATTGTTATAATATTTTACAAATTTTAAGGAATACAACAAAAAAAGATATTGTAGGTATTGAAGAGGGGGTCTCTGGGAGAAGTTGGGGTACAAAAGGGAAACAAGAATGTGATTTACTTCTATTTACTTAAAATATGTTTTTAAATGTTAACAAATTCAGACAAATTGAAATCTTGTAACTTTCCTCATCATAATGCAATAAAAGTTAAACAAAACAAAACAAAACGAACACAAAGAAAAACTTAAGGACTGGTATATGGAATAGGACTTAGTAATCTTCACATGGGTATATCAATTTCATCTCATTTCCAGGTATTTATAAAAGTCCTTCATGTTCATTAATACAAAATAAAACAAAAGAACCCCCAAAAACATGTCTTTAGAAGCATAATAGTTGATGATATATTATATTTACATAAATGATTTGCACATGATAAAAAAAGAAGTATTAATGTGATATAATATGTATCTTTAAACCATACTTTAATATAAGGAGAAATCAGTAACAGAAAAAAAACCTTAAAAAATTTCCAAGTATTTAAAACAACCTCAAACTAATTTAAAAACAAATAGAGATGTCGTTATCTGTGGGAAGCCCTGCTGTGCTCTCGGAGATTCTCAAACCGAAACTACAAGTTGACAGCTAGTCT
>NW_022196898.1:59952627-59956674 GCF_008632895.1 Mastomys coucha | reverse complement strand
GGTCTCCCACATTCCCGGTTCGTGGAAACCCACGCTAGTAGGAAGCTGCTGGTCGGTATCCTACAGTTATCATCACAATTATGTAAATATACAGTTATCAAATCTGAGTAAAGAGAAAGATCAATCAAATGTATTGATATGGCTTACATAGACACTTTTTCTTTAAATATTTATATGATTAAAGAAGTTTTCCAATGAAAGAATTTTCAAAATAAAGTATTCTACACCAAATATGATCAAACAATGGGATAGAAATGATTAAAGTATATATGAAAATGTGGAAGCTAAAATAAGAGAAAAAGAAATTCTAAAAGAAAAAAGCTCATTCTATTTAAACAGTCCAATAAAAATATAAAGAGACTGAAATCATCATTTTATGATGGGGCATCATGGTAGATGCAATTCCAGATTCCATGAATTAAATGAACAACATCATGAGCAAAATGCATTTAGGTGAGTAGAGAATTGTGAAAACTTTCTTTGAAGGCTTTATTCTGAAAGTCTTTAGAATGAATTCCCACTACATTTACTATCACAGTGGTTTATATATACATATACATAATTTTGCTTGGAAAACTCCATGCACAGATCACTTCAACTTTCAAGTCTTAAAAAAAAATTTCAGATCCAGTGGGCATGGTAATAAATAATAACTATTTTGTTAAAAAAATCATATGTTTATATAACAAACAGAATATAGCTATTGAACTCAATGTTCCATTCTATTATTTACCAAAGGGGAATGAGAACATAAGGGTGTGTAAATAGATCACTATGGAAGCTATTTCAAAGCTGGAAACAACCCAAAAATTCATTAAATCTAGAGTGGATAAGTATCTTTCAATTTCCTCATAAAAAAAGCTGAATGACATAAAGTTGAGTGACAGACAAATGCAAGTTTCAGAACATATGGAAATTAATAGCATTATATGTTTTTAATATGCCAAGTTCAAATGACTGTTTATTATGTTATCATTTACATAAAATTCTAAATAGGACACTTCCAGTGGAACGTATGAAATCTAGAGTGTTTAGAGGGTTCTTCTTGCTCTTAGGAAGTCTGGATTAGGGATCCAAGAGATAATTGCACTTCATTTTGCAGCTTGACTTTACTAATGCTTTACAGTAGCCATTTGGTATCGTTCGTGGAAGACTAGATTTTATTAAGTGTGCTTTATTGTTTATGCTTCCATAAGTAGTTTACTTTATGACATGCTTTTCAAAGTGTTTAGTTAGCTTAACAAATGGTAGCAGCAAGGAATGATTATTAGTAGGTTATAATAATATATGAAAATATAAGTAGAACTCAATTTAAAAAACAACTACAAGTTTCCATTAATATTTTAGGGTCTGATAAAATTTATCTTCAAAAAGGACAAAATAATAAAAGAAGAACAAACTCCTCTTCTTTCATCATGCCAACATTTATCTTTTGTTTTATTTATGTTCAACTGAAATATGAAAATGATATCCCTATATATTTTGTCCAGGAAACATATACAGCTTAGATTTTTTTCTTTTGTTCTCACAACTCTAACAAAATAACAGTGTTGCAGTCTTTTCAAAACCTACTGCAAATATTAAAGAACCACAGGGCAAAGCATGTTACTGTCCAATGCAATCACCTTTGTCATTAGACAATCCGAATCCTTGGAGTGCCATTTCCAGCAAGCTTGTTGGCAGTTGTAAAGTGTGTGTTGGTCTCATGCTGGATCATTTTGAGCGTCTCTGGCTCTCCAAGATTTCACCACTTTGTTAAATGTCATTCCAACACTGTGGGAGTGCATGAGTATTTTGTATCTTCTAACACCTGAGCATGATAGGGGGTGAATCTGTCTTCTCACTCCATTGCCTTTCCTGGCAGACAGTAATCATAAAGAGTTTTATTGTTCTATCTTTGGAACTTTTTAATAACAATATAAAATGAAATGATGCTTTTGACCTGATTTTTCAGTATTTGTTTAAATCCTTTTCAAAGTGTGCCACAGTATGTACAGAATTTGATCTTACATCAAATAGTTCTCATATAAGAACTATATATATATATATATATATGTGTGTCAGCCAATTGGCCTGTTCATTGGAATTAGTAAGCAAGTTTATGGTTTTGGAACATTTGTCATTAGTAAGCCCCTTTTATTTTTATTTTTTTTTCCCATAAGGCAAGATAAAGACAAACCACTATTTGGACTTAACAGCCTTCCTCTTAGGTCCCTTATGTTTCTTGTACAGTCGCTGATTCACATGCAAGCTATGGAGCTTATTGAATCATTGTGTATTTCCATACTTCTAGAAATTAACAGAAACCTAGAGTGTAAAAACTCATTTTCAAAAGGTTGTAGAGAGAGTAAAGTGTGGACTCATGTGGAGTTGACAAATACATTAAATAGTATTAGAATTCAGATACCAACTTAAATTCTAAAATTGTTAAAAATATTTTACTACATTGAAGTTCCATGATAAGTGGATTATAAAGTATTAATATTATCACAAATAAGTAACAATAAAGATCGACAGAGATTCAAAAAGCTGTCTTTTTGACCTTGCCCTTTCATCTGCTCTGATTCCACTTCTAGCACCTACTTCTGGTAGCTCACAACCATCACAGACTGTAGCACCATGGAATCTGATGTTCTGATGTTCTAGTATGGCATCAGTGGATACTCCACTCACATACATAAATCCATAGCTGGACGCATGCACACACACCCCCCACACACATATAAAATTAAAACAAAAAATAAATATGGTGTACCTAGCATGTAAGCTGTGTCAAAAGTGACAGACATGTCAATTCTTGAAACTCATCAAGTTCCACTAAGCCACAAATGTAGAATTTAGAAAAGAGAATTCTCTTTTTGAGGATTGGAAAACCTATAATGAGATTTCACATGAGTTTCATATAAAGGTATTTTTCCCATGTTCAAAGAATTATTATGAGTCTTTATTATAATATATACTATACATGGGGTGAACACTTATTGAAAATTAAAGCTGTCAATATGTAATCTGTTCATTGTATTTAAATAATAATTCAGTAAAATTGACTATATAAATTCTGAAAAGTGGTCATAGAGATGTTTCATCAAAATATAATATAATGTGTCATAGAAATAATAAATTGTTGATAGGAAAACAATTACTGGAAATAAGTAAATAATTTGGTAATTTTACTTTTGAATTAGGCTTGTGTTTGCCTTGGCATATTTGATTTTGAACTAGTCTCATTTATTTTTCCCTTCATATATAAACTCATTAAAATCTGAGAATAATTTTTAAAATAAATATAAATACATATAAATTTTAAAGTAATATTTTAGCTAGTACTTCCCACATCAAAGACAAAATAATGTATATTGTTTGATATTTTATCAAAATCATCAATCATTTCAAATTTCAAGCATCAACCCTAAGTGTACATTATCTGGGCCAGGCTGCCAGTGTCTATAACCTTAGTTTTGGGATGTAGAGACAGGTGGATCCTGCGTGTTTCCTAGAGAGCTACAATAGGCTAATGCATGAGCTTCAGTTTCATTGAGAGACCATAAAGGACATAAAAAAGAGAACTAATATGGACTTGAGACATACTCCTCTCTCCTCCTCATACATCAAATGAGACAGTCACTCATTCTAGCATAATTATACAGCACATACACATACATACACATACGTACACATACATACACCACCCCACACCATTTACACTAATACTATACATACCATATATACTAATATTTATTAAATAATTAATAAAATTGTTTGCTTTTCTGTCAAAACTACTTATGCAAGAAAACTGCACTTACTCTAAGAAAAATCTTTTATTACACAAAACAATTTTAAAAATAAGATTTCTTTTGCCAATAAACAGTCATCCCTAAAAATGCCATATTTCTTTTAGCCCTGCAAAATGTAAGACATAAAAGAAATTCAAATTCTACTAGGGGCCGAAGGACATTTTTGTTTTGCTGGAAAGATGACTCCATTTTTACCTGTGCAAAGTACATATCTATCTTCAACTTGCTTTATTCTTTTTTTTTTTTTTTTTTT
>NW_022196898.1:59935838-59951024 GCF_008632895.1 Mastomys coucha | reverse complement strand
TGTCACTGTGCCAATACCATGCAGTTTTTATCACTATTGCTCTGTAGTACAACTTAAGGTTTGGGATTATTTACGATGACTAGCAGAGTAAATGGTCGTTATAAAGTATTCTGTTTATTTAATTTGAAAATTAAGATTAGCCTTTCTCTATGATGGGCAGATGCTTGGGATTTTTCGCCTCACTTTAAAAGAATGGCAGCAAATGCACCTTTATCTGACATTTAGGATGATTAAATTTTGAAAAATCACTTGGCATATTCAGAAGGACTCCTCAGGGTACTCAAGCTGTATACAGCAATGGATCATGTTAGTTTAACTTATACTTAAGATTTGCTGGCTTGGTATTATTGTGTTAGGCACAATTGCTGAAATGAAAAACATGAAATTTAGCTGCTAGAGATCAAGTTTGTGCCTGGCCTACACTATAAATTAGCCCCATAATATTTTAAAATGCAATGTTTGTCCTGATTCTAATAGTAATGTGAAATAGCAAGGTGAAATTACATATATAAAACCAAATCTACTTTGTGTGAAATGATGTGAGATATATATATATATATATATATATACATATAACTTACTACTTTACTTGAGACATACTCCTCTCTCCTCCTCATACATCAAATGAGACAGTCACTTATTCTAGCATAATTATACACCACATACACACACATAAACACACATACACATACATACACCACCCAGTATGTATGTGTGTAATTACTTTATGTCCAATATAAGAAAATAATATTAAAAATTAAAGTAGTTTTTATATTTTCATTAATTTTTCTTCTATGAAGCAAAACTATTAGAAAAATAAATGTTTTAATTCATATATCTATAGATACATAGATATAGAGGTTAAAGGTCACTTGTTTATTAAGTTTTCTTCTATGAAACTAAAATAAATAATTAAATGAGTGCCATATTTCTTTTTGAAAAGGAGTATACCCTATGGCCAATTATGCCCAACTTTTTTTAATTGATCTAATTTTATAGTTGCTACTATGGCAGCCTCTGAAAAAAATGTAATGAGAAAAGAATAGAGAATAGTGTTTGGACACAATGTTCCGAAAACTGTGCAACATCTAAGACATCCTCTATGGAAAATATGTTCAAACATACATTCAATACAATTAATTTGAGTAACTTAATTTTAAATAATTGAAAATATAACATCATTTGTTAAATGTATGAAATGAATTAAATAAAAATATGTCAAGATAAAAATTATGCCATTATTGATAAATATCTCAGTAAGCCTGATTGAGAAAGTGCAGTCTTTAGAAATGAGAAAAATTAAGAAAAAATAACTTTGCTATTAGAGTCTTAACTATTCATAATGTTAAGAAGAAGCAAAAGGCAACAATTGGAAAATATGAATAAGTTATACTTATATAAGGCTAAATGCTCGCAATATACCCCAAATCATGAACTTTTAATCATGTATTTATTACCTTTATACAAACTTATCAAAATTATTTTTATTTGAATATTTCCCAGTAATTATTTTATTTCCAATATAAGGAAATAATGATTAAAAATTAAAGTAGTTTTTATATTTTCATTAATTGTTCTGCCATAAAGCAAAGCTATTAGAGAAATAAATGTTTTAATCTATATAAATAACGTGAGTGCAGCCAAAAGTAAATGCTCCTATCAAGGATAATTCATGTATGCAAAATAATATCTTCAACTACTTATTTTTTTATTTATTTTTTCTTTTTTATTTTTTTTATTTTTATTTTTTATTTTTGTTTTTCTTTTGAGACAGGTTTTCTCTGTGTAGCCTTGGCTGTCCTGGAACTCACTCTGTAGACCAGGCTGGCCTCGAACTTAGAAATTATGCCTGCTTCTGCCTCCCAAGTGCTGGGATTAAAGGCGTGCACCACCACCGCCCAGCTGCTTTCCTTTTTTTCACAGATGTGAGACACTTCATTCATTCTAGGTGAAGGCAAACAGATTGGCATTCAAACACCCTGGTCAGTCAGGAGACACACAGTTACAGGCAAATCCCCATCCGGTCTCAGTGTTACATAGAACCACACAGAATCATGAATTATATAATTTGGGATTATATCATATATATAAATCATGGTTTCCTGGATATCCAGGGCTTAGCCAGTGAGCTTATTTGATATCCATGTCAGCAGTATTCTTTGTAAATTTTTGTTTTTGTTTTTGTTTTGTTTTGTTTTATTTTGTTTCAGGGTTTCTCTGTATAGCCCTGGCTGCCCTGGAACTCACTCTGTAGACCAGGCAGGCCTTGAACTCAGAAATCCACCTGCCTCGGCCTCACAAGTGCTGGGATTAAAGGCGTGCGCCACCACTGCCCAGCTGCTTTCTAAATTTTTAATTAGATTTAAGTTTATTCTGTTCATGAACTAGAATTATATTTCTTTCCAGATTCTTACTGTATTCTGCCATCGTTACTTGAATGAAAATGAATTTAAAAAGTAATGAACTCACTTGTTTAGCAGAAGAAATTTCAAGGCAGGACAATATTGAAGCCATGTCATGGTTATTGTTCACATTATTAAATTGTTAAAGAATGTAAGAATAAGACCAGGGCCCACACAATCTTTATTCTCATGTTCCAGAGTAGAGATATAATATGATGAGCCTACTTTCTGTTTCTATTTTTATGTCATCCGAGCCCACTGTCTTTCTATCCCTCTATGTCCATGATGCAATCTATCGTTCTAGAATTGAGAGCCAAACAAAACTTTTCTTCCTTAAATTCCTTTTGTCCAGGTTTTATTACAGAAAGAAAAATGTAAATTATAGGGTTTTTTTTTTTTCAGATACGTCTAATGACAAAAATTTCTACTATGGTAGATATTTGAAGTATTCAATAGCTTTTTACATTTTATACATTTAATTTCTTTGGTAACCAAATGGTAATGTGGTAATATCAGAAGACAAGGTTTCCCTGTGTAGACCTTGCTGTCTTGGAGCTTTCTCTACAATCAGGTTGCCCTGGAGCTCACAGAGATCCACATGCCTCAACTTCCCAAGTGCTGGTATTAAAGGCATGCATCACCATCATGGTATGATGTTTTCAACTACTTTAATTATGTCAATTTCATCAAGTGAATAGTGAAAAAAAACATAATATGTTCAATAATAAAAATTGTGTTTAGTTTTAGTCAATATTAATTTAAATTTTGTCTAAGTAACCAGACACATGAGTTGTTTGTTTAGAGAGAAGATATTGAAATAATATTTTTTATTGTTTAGTTAGAATTTTTCCAATATTTAATCATGATGAATTTTATGAATATTTAATAATTAAAAAGATAAGTATACACAAAATTTGCAAAATCACAGTTGCAATTAAAGGAGCATTGGTGCATATAATCACCTACTTTTATAGCATAAAAATGTTGCACGTAAATATCTTGAAATACTTCAGTATGGTGCACTTCACATCTCTGTTATGATATTAATGTGATTTCTTTTTTTAAATTAGATGTTTTCTTTATTTACAATATCTCCTTTCCCAGGTACCCCTCCAAAGAAAAAAATAAAAATAAAATAAAATAAGAAAAAAATGAAAAAAATAAAAACAAAAATTAAAACAATCCCTGTTCCCTCCCCCCTCCCCCTGCTCACCATCCCACACCCTCCTGCTTACTGGCCCTGGCATTCCCCTACACTGGGGCACAGAACATTCACAGGGCCAAGGACCTCTCCTCCCATTAATGACCGACTTGGCCATCCTCTGCTATACGCATGCTGCTGGAGCTATGAGTCCCCATATGTGTACTCTTTGGTTGCAGTTTTAGTCCCTGGGAGCTCTGAGGGTACTAATTAGTTCATATTGTTGTTTCTCCTAAAGGGCTGCAAACTCTTCAGCTCCTTGGGTCCTTTCTCTAGCTCCTTCATTGGGGACCCTGTACTCAGTACAATGGATGGCTGTGAGCCTCTACTTCTGTATTAGTTGGGTACTGGCAGAGCCTCTCAGGAGACAGCTATATCAGGCTCCTGTCATCCAGCACTTGCTGGCATCCACAATAGTGTCTACTTTTGATGATTGAATATAGGAAGGATTTCCAGGTGGAACAGTCTCTGAATTGTCTTTCCTTTAATCTCTGCTCCATAGTTAGCTTCTACAACTCCTTCCATGGGTATTTTGTTTCCCCTTTTAAGAAGGAACTAAGTATCCTCACTTGGGTTTTCCTGCTTCTTGAGTTTCTTATGGTTTGTGGTTTGTACTTTGTGCATGTAAATATCTTGAAATACTTCAGTATGGTGCACTTTACATCTTTCTTATGATATTAATGTGATTTCTATTCAGGAAAAAAATCCAAATGAACATTTAGACCATTTATAAGATATATAAGATATCAATGGGAGATATTTTAACTTGAGTATCAATTAAACATATTTTCTCACAATTAGTATAATCTATTTGCATTAAATATGTTTATATATGGAAGAAAAACTTAATCATATTGGTTGGGATTTTTCTTGAAATTTTCTAGCATTCTACATATTACTCTCAAATTTATTTTCAATATGTAAATGACACTTCTCAGACTATTGGTGTTTGGATGCAAAGTTGTATTGGGTAAACCCAATATATAATATTTTACATACATAGAAATATATATAATATTCTGATAAATATGTGGAACTCAACAGAAAATCTGGGGGTCTGTCTTCTTTGAGATGAGTTCTTTTGTGTGCTACTGTCTGCACTAGGCTTGCTGACACTCAGGCTTCTGTGGATTCTCTGTCTCTTCCTATCTCATAGTAAGAGTACTAAGATTTACAGCTATGTGATACCATGCCTTGTTTTCTGAGTCTTCAAGAGACTATAACTTTGGTCTACAAATTATTCAGTTAGTACTCTACCTACTAAGTCTTTCGAGCCAAATCTTTGATATATTTTATTATGTGTTTATATGAAGTTTGATCTTTAAATGATTACTTTTATAACTTATATATAAAAGTATATTGTTACAGGAAATTTTGAGTTAGTGTTTTTTTTTAACTTACACAAGTTATAGTACATATTATCAAAGTAATACTATATCTGCTTAAATATACGTTTTAGTAAAAACATTCAACCACTGTCTATTGGTTTTCTTACATAAGTTAGATATAAATTTTGCCATAGTTCACCAGGTTATGTTGCCATTATTTAGTGTGAATCATAATACATTAATATTTGTGTCCTGTTCACTCTTTCTCTTCTCTGCCCCAGATTCTCAGAATTATATTTTTATATATTCAGTAGATAATATGGATAATATACTTTTATACTATTATGTGTAACCTTTTAAAAATTCTGATGTAAAGATCTGTAGACAAATGCCTGATTCAAATAACTAAATCCCAAAGATTCAAATAACTGAATCTCAAAATATTTTTGACTGAACAGAGTGGAACATAGTATTCAATAGTATATATAAGACACATTTTCTTTATTAATGATTTTAAAGATTTATTTTTATCCTCTCTTCTATTACATGCATGAAATGTGTATGACTTTCTCTGTGTGTATGTAATAATATCTGTGATGCCTTAATTGTAATCTAGAATATGAATCCCAGTGAAGTAGAAATTTCTGGTTTCCTTGGAGACTCAGTTGTATCATGTGATTTTTTTTGAAACTGTCTTATGGGACTATGCTTTCTCAAAATAGAGATGTTTTCCTGGAAGCTGCCTAGAAAAGGGGCAAGTGGTGTTTTGTTGGAGTGGATGCTTGAGAGGACAGGTAATGATTTGGAAGGGTATAAGTATAACTCAACAGCCAGTGGATGATGCTCTGATAGTGGTTTGTCTTTCACACTTTGCTGTTCTTCATTTGGCTTTGGTGACACTGGTCTTCACTGACTAAGCTTTGACCTTGGTTAGCCTTACTTTCTTCATTGATCATTCCTGTCATGACTTCATAGAGAGAAATACACCAAAAAACATCTTGAGGTATTCAAGCAGCTTCTTGCCACTTTTGCAGACTCAGGCCAATTAGGAGGGACTTCAAATTTCTCTTTTTTCTCTTCTCTTCTCTTCTTTTCTCTTCTTCTTTTCTCTCCCCTCCTCTCCTCTCCTCTGTTCTTTCCTTTCCTTTCCTTTTCATCCCTTTCTTTTTCTTTTCTATTTAAAATTATTATATTTATTTATTTACATTCTAGATGTTGCTTCCTTCCTTGTCTCCCTTTCAGGAGTTCTTCACCCCATCACTCCTCCCCTTTGCTTCTGAGAGGTGCTCTCCTACCGACCCACCCATTCCCTCCTTATCCCACTAGCATTCCCCTTCCCTGAGGCATCAAGTTTCTACAGAGCTAAGCACAGTCTTTCCCCATGAGGCCAGGTAAGTCAGTCCTTTGCTACATATGTAGCAGGAGCCGTGGACTAGCCCATATAAGCTCTTAGGGTTGGGAGCTTAGCCTCTGGGAGCTCTGAGGGGTACGGTTAGTTGATAGTGTTGCTCTTCCTATGGGGTTGCAATCCCCTTCAGCTCTTTCAGTCCTTTCCCTAACTCTTCCCTAGGGGTCCTCAACCTCAGACCAATGGTTAGCTGTAAGCATCTGCATCTGTCTTAGTCAGCTGCTGGTAGATCCTCTCAGAGAACAGCTATGCTAGGGCTCATGTCTACAAACACAACATGGCATCAGCAATATGGTCAGGGTTTGGTGACTGTTCATGGGAATGGATCCTCAGTTGGGTTGGTCACTGAATGGCCTATACTCCAGTCACTGCTCCATTTTTGTCCCTGTATTTCCTTTATTCAAGAACAAGTCTGGGTGAAGAATTTTGAAGATGTATGGGTTTCCCCTATGTCTCAAATGGAGGACGTGTCTATCTACTAGAGGTGGTCTGTTTAGGTTTGACTTCCTATTGAGTCCTAAAAGCCTCTCACATCTCTGGTGTCTGGGACTTTCTAGAGGTTCCCCAAGTTTTCCACTCTACACTGCTACATATTTCTATTAATTCTCCCAGCCCACTGGGCTTCTCTCCTGTCTCCCTTCACAGTGGATCCTGCAAGCCCTCCTTCTCCCCTCTCCCTCCCCTGTCCTACCCAGGTCCCTCAATCCTTCTGTTTTTAGTTATTATTTTATTCTACCTTCTGTGGAAGATTGAAATATCCACGCTTGGGCCTTCTTGTTAAGCTTCATATGGTCTGTGAGTTGTATCATGTGTATTCTGAACATTTTGGCTAACATCCACTTATCAGTGAGAACATAACATATATGTCCTTTTGGTCTGGGTTACTTCACTCAGAATGATATTTTCTAGTTCTATCCATTTTGCCTTAAAAATTCAGGATGCTTTCATTTTTAACAGAAAGAGCAATTCTTAACTTCCTATGAAATAACAAAAACAGAATAGTGAAAACAATTGTCAACAATAAAAGTACTGCTAGGGTAATCACTATCCCTGATCCCAAGCTGTATTACAGAGAAATAGTGATTTTAAAAATCACATGGTATTGGTACAGAGACAACCAGGTTCATCAATGTAATAGAACTGAAGCCCAAAAAATAAACACACACACCTATAGACCCTTGATCTTTGACAAAGAAGCCAAAATAATACAGTGGAAAAAGAAAGCATCTTCAGTAAATGGTGCTGGTCTAATTGGCATTCTGCATTTAGCAGAATCTAAATTGATCCGAATTTATCACCTTGTACAAGGTGATAAGAAGATAAAGAAGGTCCACATAAAACCAGATTCATTAAATCTAGTAGAAGAGAAAGAGGGAAATAGCTTTGAACACATTGCAACATGCAAAAATTTCCTGAACAGATCATCAATAGCTCAGGCTAAAAGATCAAGAATTGACAAATAGGATCTCATGAAACTGAAAAGTTTCTGTAAGGCAAAGGATTCTGTGAGTAAAATAAATTAGCAGCCTTGAGATTGGCAAAAGATCATCACTAACCTGAAATCTGATAGAGGGTTAATAAACAAAATATATAAAGAACTCAAGAAGTTAGACTGCAAAAAACCAAATAATCCAATTAAGAAATGGGCTACAAAGCTAAACAAAGAATTCTCAACTGTAGAATCTCAAATGACCAAGAAGCACTTAAAGAAACGTTTAACATCCTTAGTCATCAGGGAAATGCAAATCAAAATGATCTTGAGATTCCACCTTACTTGAAACAGAATGGCTAAATTAAAAAACTCAAGAGACAGAACATGCTGGCAAGGATGTGGAGAAAGAGGAACATTGATCCATTTTTGATGGAATTTCAAACTGGTACAACAACTCTGGAAACAGATCTGGTAGTTCCTCAGAAAACTGGAACTAGTTCTACCTGAACACCCAGCTACAACATTCCTGGGTGTATACCAAAAGATGCTGTGCCTTACCACAAGTATATGTGCTCCACTACGTTCATAGCAGCCTTATTTGTGATAGTCTTTAGCTGTAAAAAACCCAGATGCCTCTCAAGTAGAGAATGGATACAGAAAATGTGGTTAATTTACAAAATGGAATACTGCTCAGCTACTAAAAACAAGGCAATCATCAATTTTGCATTCTCCCAGTTTCTTCTGGATCAAACTGCTTTTGGTGTTTGGTGAATGGTTTTTGTTAGTTGATCATGTTCCTGCTGCTGATTCTGGTGAACTGAGAATGAAGATGGGAATCACCCCAAAAAAACTATTTCTAAACAACTCCACATCTCCCCCTTTGCCCTATCATTCTTTTCTGTCTACTATCTCTCTTGTGTGGTGGGCTAAAAGGGAGGTTAAAACATTTAAGAACACTTTTTAAACTAGGTTTTGAAAACTAAAAACTTATACCCCAGCCTCTGCAAAAGTACTTGATTTTGAAAATTTTATCTTAATAGATTTAGATTATGTTGATGGTTTCCATCTGATCAGATTTCTGTGTCTGGGTGATTTTTATTTTTATACTAGTATCACTAACTCATGGTTAATGGTAGCATGTGAAGGCTTTTCTAGAAGGATTTTTGTAAGATTGACTCAGTTGTCTCAGTATTTGCTAAATTAAAATCATTTCATGGTGAGTCCATATGATATGCCATATATCACCTATTTATCACCTGTCAGAACATTGACGTTCAATAGCAATTCTAACTGCTTATATTCCAAGGACTCTGAAGGTTTGAAAGCTTATTTCTAACACATAATTTTGTCTGGGGAAAAAGTGAATAAATATCTAGGTAGATATTTTTAGTGTGCCTTTAAGTCAGAATTAAATGTCCTAAAAATTACAATCAGCACAGTATGTGTAATACATTTGTCATTTAGAAGCCCCAGAAGTTCAGATTTCCAGCAGGTGTAGAGACAGAATGAGGAAGCCTACCCAGCGAGCATGCTTTGCTTTTCCAGATGAAAAGGACAATGTGCCTTATAAACAACGTTCTTAAAAAATAGTGGTTTATAAAATTAATATTTCAGTGATATTATTGTGAATTTAAGTGAAGAATGAATGTTACTTAACTCATTTTCCCACTTGACACCCAGATCTTCAAATAATTTTATCTTTTAAAAATGTATAAAGAAAATATGGTTCTAATTTGTTTGCTATGATTAGGTTTTATAAAGTACATGTAGCATAGTATAGTAGAAATTATTCTATATTTATGTGCATGATATTTTTTTCACTCTACTATATTTAATTTTAAGGAAATGTATTTTGTTTACATCTCTATGAAATAGAAAATAAATATTACATGTAGAACTTAATTAAAATATTTATAGGTCAGAAAATTTGGAAGTGATATCATTTTTATTTTTCAAAGAATAACATTTTAAAAATATTTTTTTCCTGTGGGCCATCTATTTTTAAAAAATACCTAACACCCTAAGTATAGGATATATTGTAAGATAGAGATGTGTATTTTCAGAATTGGTAGGAACTCTTAAGGATATTTTTTTATTCACTAGTTTGACATCTGTCTAAATATATGGCATCTTGAATTTTTTACTAGGCACCAAACTTTATAAGAACCACACTATCCTGATGAGTCATTTCCTTCCAATAGTTTAGCTTACTGACTTTAAAGAGTCTTCACTTAGACTTTTGAATTCCACAGTTGAGATAAGTGCAGAAAAACATGCATGTGTGAAACCTTAAAACTTTATGCTGGACATTTATGTGGGGTATCAGAAGTTTTAAAGCCCTTATCTGATTTTCTGGAAAAGATATTTCAGAATATGTAGTATTCACTATGCTATTTTACTATGAGAAAGGAAAAACAGAAGCTATGTGACAAAATTTAGAGAAAACAATGTTCTCATACCACAATGTGTATCTAAGTGTGACAATCCATTAATCACTCTCATGTTGAAAGTAGTGTACAATAATCTTTCTCAAACTCATGCAGACAACCATTTAAAACCTTATTTGGAAACAGGACTTCCAGATTTCAGATACTCTTTATACAGTCCTGAATATTGCCATTCTGATTTTGAAATGTATTTTCTGTGACCTTAGAGACATTGGAGACATCCAGGGACATAAATATTGATTCTATTTCAATTTCTGAAGTTTATTGTAGACAGGATTCAAACTTACATAATGAATAATTCCAAATATCTAAATCCACTGGCTCAGTCACTGAATACCTTTCATCCTAGGAAGGTAGAGTCACTTGGATGTCTCCGTGTTTAAGGCTAGTCTGGTCTAGATTTCCAGGCTTACCATGGTTATGTGGAGATTATGCCTAAAAACAACTGCTACAAAAAGTAATCTAAAATATTCAAGAGTCAAAAAAAATTGCCAAGTTAAATGCTATTTTTGTATTATACCCTAAAGTGACAATATTAGTTATGAATTTGTTAATTATATGTCAAAGTTCAATAATGGACTATGATAGAATATGAGTTATTTTATATAATCGATGCATGCAATAGTCTGTCCTGAGTAGTAAAAGATACATATTTTCTCTACTCATGAATAATTCACATTATTGAGAAAGCTAATAATTTATTGGACAATGTTAAAGTGATAAATAGATCCTAATATAACCTACAACATTTAATTAAATGAAACTTTATTAAATAAATTATTTTTTATCTTTTTCCATAGATTTCAGTTTAAACATGTTTAACCTAACTAGTTTTAGATTGAACCATATAAATATTAATATGAGATTGATGATTCTAGTTGAATTGTATAATATGACATAAGTAGTAGATAATAAGTAGTACAGAACACTACCTAAAATTGCAAAATCAGAAACAAAAATTCTAGGATACAGAGCTAAAAAAGAATTCTCAACTGAGGAATACCGAAAGGCTGAGAAGCACCTAAAGAAATGTTCAACATCCTTAGTCATCAGGGAAATGCAAATCAAAATAACCCTGAGATTCCAACCTAACAGCTGTCAGAATGACTAAGATCAAAAACTCAGGTGACAAAAAATTCTGTCGAGGATGTGGAGAAAGAGAAACTCTCCTCTATTATTGGTAGGATTGCAAACTGGTCCAGACACTCTGGAAATCAGTCTGGTGATTCCTCAGAAAACTGGACATAGTATTACTGAGGACACAGCTACAGCACTCCTGGTCATATACCCTGAAGATGCCCCAGCATATAACAAGGACACATGCTCCAGTATGTTCATAGCAGTCTTATTTATAATAGCCAGAAGATGGAAAGAACTCAGATGTCCTTCAATAGCAGAATGGACATAGAAAATGTGGTACATTTATGCAATGGAGTACTACTCAGCTATTAAAAACAATTACTTTTTGAAATTCTTAGGCAAATGGATGGAACTAGAAAATATCATCCTGAGTAAGGTAACAATAGTTGTTTCTCAACCATTGTGTTTCTCAGTTGAGAATTCTTTGTTTAGGTCTGTACCCCATTTTTAATAGTGTTATTTGTTGGTCTGTAGTCTAATTTCTTGAGTTCTTTGTGTTTATTGGATATTAGCCCTCTATAGGATATAGGATTGGTAAAGAATTTTTCCTAATCTATTAGTTGTCATTTTGTTTTCTTGACAGTGTCCTTTGCCTTACAGAAGCTTTGCAATTTTATGAGGTCCCATTTGTAGATTCTTGACCTTAGAGCATAAGCCATTCTTGTTCTGTTCAGGAAATTATTCCCTTTGCCCATGTGTTCAAGGCTCTTCCCCATTTTCTCTTCTATTAGTTTCAGTGTATCTGGTTTTATGTGGAGGTCCTTGATCCACTTGGACTTGAGCTTTGTACAAGGAGATAGGAATGTATTGATTTGCATTCTACAAGCTGACTGACAGTTGAACTAGCACCATTTGTTCAATATACTGTCTTTTTTCTACATAATGGTTTTAGCTCCTTTGTCAAAGATCAAATGACCATAGGTATGTGGGTTCATTTCTGGGTCTTCAATTCTATTTCATTGATCTTCCTGCCTGTCTCTGTACCAATATCATGCAGTTTTATCACTATTGCTCTGTAGTACAGATTGAGGTCAGGAATGGTGATTCTCCCAGAAGTTCTTTTATTGATGAGAATAGTTTTTGCTCTCCTAGGTTTTTTGTTATTCCAGATGAATTTGCAAATTTCTCTTTTCAACTTTGTGAAGAATTGAGTTAGAATTTTGATGGGGATTGCATTGAATCTGTAGATTACTTTCAGAAAGACGGCCAGTTTTACTATATTAGTCCTGGCAATCCATGAGCATGGGGATCTTTCCATCTTCTGAGTTCTTCTTCAATTTCTTTCTTTAGAGACTTGACGTTATTGTCATATAGATCTTTCACTTGCTTAGTTATGGTCACTCCAAGGTATTTTTTATTATTTGTAACTATTGTGAAGGGTATTGTTTCCCTAATTTCTTTCACAACCTGCTTATCTTTTGTGTAGAGGAAGGTCACTGACTTGCTTGAGTTAATTTTACATCCAGCTACTTTGCTGAAGTTGTTTATCAGGTTTAGGAGCTCTCTGGTGGACTTTTTGGTGTCACAAGTATACTATCATATCATCTGCAAATAGTGATAATTTGACTGCTTCCTTTCCAATTTGTATCCCTTTGATCTCCTTTTGTTATCTAATTGCTCTGGCTAGGACTTCAAGTACAATATTGAATTGGTAAGGAAAGAGTTGGCAGCCTCATCTAGGCCCTGATTTTAGTAAGATTGCTTCAAGTTTCTCTCCTTTTATTTTGATGTTGACTACTGGTTTGTTGTATATTGGTTTTATTATGTTTAGGTATGGGCATTGAATTCCTGATCTTTCCAAGACTTTTACCATGACAGGGTGTTTTCTAGACAGATACCAGCTACCAAAGTTAAAAATGGATCACATAAACCATCTAACCCAACCCCCCATAACCTAAAAAGAAGTAGCACCAGTCATTTAACGGCTCCCAACCAAAAACAGCTCAGAACAAGGCTATTTTAGTGCAGAATTCTATCAGACCATCAAAGAAGGCCTAATACCAATTCTCTTCCAACTATTCGGCAAAATAGAAACAAAAGGAACAACACTCAATTTGTTCTATGAAGCCACAATTACACTTATACCTAAGCCACACAAAGACCCAACAAAGAAAGAAAACTTCAGATGAATTTCCCTTATGAATATCAATGCAAAAATACTCAATAAAATTCTTGCAAACTGAGTCCAAGAACACATCAAAATGATCATCCACGGAGATCAAATAGGCTTCACACTGGGAATGCAGGTGTGGTCCAATACAATGAAACCCATCAACATAATCCACTATATAAACAAACTCAAAGGAAAAAATATGATATTCTCATTAGATGGTGAGAAATCATTTGACAAAATGATTTTAAGTATATAAAAGTTTACATGCTTTATAGTAGCCCTCCATTGATTTTCTTATGATGATCACTATAATAGCCTATTTGAACTAACAAGTTTTTGAAATTAATGTTAGTATGGGTTATTATAGTACTTTACTTTCTTTTTTTTAAGATTTATTTATTTATTTTACATACATGAGTACACTGTAGCTGTCTTCCGACACCCCAGAAGAGGGCATCATATCCCATTACCGATAGTTATGAGCTACCATGTGGTTGCTAGGAATTGAACTCTGGAAGAGAAGTCAGTGCTCTTAACTGCTGAGCCATCTCTCCAGCCCAGTACTTTACTTTCAAATGCATCTTATTTATAAATATTCATGGAGTTCTGATTGATACATTCATGATTTCTGGGATTATAAATAAGAAAATTAATGTGAATTATATTAACATATAATAAAGTTCTAGGCCATAGGGACCTATGGAAAACCCTAACTATTTCAGCTGTCCTCAAGGTTATTTCTTGTTCTCCACAAACTGATGGCAAGGTCCCCTATAGATGGACACAACACATACATAACTCTGAACTGTCGGTGAAAATGGGTGAAGGCTGTAGAATACCCACCAGCTGGTCTTCTCCATGATCACTGAAGCAGAACAGTAATATTTGGTTTTCCCCTAAGCCACTGTTTTTCTAGTCTCAGATACTTGGGTACCTGAACAGGGACAGAAAAAGATTCCATCTTGTGGACTGGCCTTTAAATCGAATCATATATTGGTGTGTAACTCCCACATACTGTATAATACTACTACACCGACACATCTTGCAGGCCCAGATTACTGCTACAAAAAGGATTTGTAGCGAGGTTGCTATTTACATTTTTCTTTGCTAGCACACAGTGTACCTTCCAGTACCATGAAAACAAACCCTCCTTCTGCTAAAGGAACAGAGTGATAAAATTATTCCTAATGACATTGTTCTGTAGTCATCTGTGCCTTGTTCAGCCATTCTAAGAGAAACTTCCAACTTCAGGAACAAATACAGTAACCCAAAACAATTCAGTGGGTCAACTGTGAGTAACCTTGGAATATTCAGTCCTAAATAGGATGCCTTCATCCAGTTCATTTTCTCAGGGCCCAAGGAATACCGAAAATGAGGAGGCATAAAGATTGTTAGAACAAGAGAAGATGAGTGACAATATGAAAATTAAGCCCTCTAAACAGAGCAACACCCACAAACATAAACTCACAGAGACTTCAGCAACATGCAAAGAATCTGCATGGGTCTGTTTTTATCAACATATATTAAATTGATTATTTTAGAATTTCATATGACATACACCAGGAACTATCACTTCCCAGTCCTCGCAAGTCCAAGTCTCACAATTACAACTCCTTCAAAAAAGTAGAAAAGGAAGGAAGAGGAGAAGAAGAAAAAGGAAGAGGAGGAAAGAAAGAAGGAAGAGCAGGAGGAAGAGAAGGAGAAGGAGAAGGAGG
>NW_022196898.1:59930527-59935828 GCF_008632895.1 Mastomys coucha | reverse complement strand
AGAAGAAGAAGAAGAAGAAGAAGAAGGCAGCACAAGTCTATCTAGTTTGTGTTGTCCACATCACACACTGGAGCATGGCCCAACTTCCAGTGGTCAGTCCCATAAAGAAAACTGAGTCTTTGCCCTCCTGAATTTTTGTCTACCTGAGGCTTTGCCCACCTGTACATCTTCCAGAAGCTGTAGACTGTTGAGAGCTACACTTTAGCAAATTCATCACAATTTTTAGTAGTTCTCTTTGATAGAATGTTAGGATGTTACAGTTTAGGATATTGCTTTTGGGGACTGGTGTGTGGGAGGGCAGAGTTTCTCTCAGAAGCTTTCAATGTCACCATTTCTCACCTGTGAGTCTGCAGTCATTGTTACTGCTGCCAAAGTTGCTTCCTTGCCTTTTAGAGTCAGTGGGAGCATGGTGCATGGATTTCCACATCTCATAATGGTGCATAATGGCATTATTTTAAGCATATATATCCTTCCATTCTATATCATGGCTCTGGCTTTGTAATTTCCTGAAATTCTGTGTATCCACATGTATGTGTCTGCATCTTTGTGTTTCTCACACTTTTTCTCTTTGCCTCTTTTGCTGCTTTTTTTTGTTGTTTTTTTTTTTTTACCTTATTTTTATTTCTTTGTTTTATTTTATTTTATTTTACTTTATTTGTTATTCATTTTATAACTTTTTCCTAAGTAGAAACAGAAATGGGGTGAGTCAGATAGTAGGGAAAGTGGAGAGGGTCTCAGAGGAATAGTTAGAAGGCAAACTTATCAGAATAATTTGGATGAAAAATTAGAAAAAAAGGGATTTTAAAATAACATGTAGAAAACACTTTCTTTTTCATTAAAATGAAGAAGTTCTCTTTAATGTCCTTTGGCTTCTGTACTAGGATATGAGAAATTGAGATCAAAAGTTTGTCTGGACATACAGGTATACACCTTTAAATCCTACACTAGGTAGATCTGTGACTTCAAGGCCAGCATGCTTGTGAAATTCCAAGACAATCCAGAGCTTCATAATGAAATTCCATCTCCAAGAGATATAGAAAGGTTGGATAGTGACTTTAGGAGTTTTCAAACTATACAAAATTAAAACTAAAATCTAAATTGATTTGTGGTTTCTTTTTTTTTTTTGGTGAATATTTTTCAATGTTTGTTTGGAAAAAAGTGCAAAGGGGACTCATACACAGAAAACTGTTAATGAACAGTGCATGGAACAGAGAAAGAGAAGTACTTAAAGCATCAAGTTTCTATAATACACTCTGTCTAGGACATGTGCTTCTTTGGGGAGGCACTGGTGCTCTTTGGAAGGTAGTGGGTAGACTGTTGACTCTATTTGAATTTCCTATCATTTCTTAAAACTTTCATTATTTGTACCATTAAATTTACCTTCATTATATGTGCATGTGGTAAGGTGCCATTGAATGTGCCTGTTTATACAGACTTGCATATGGCCCTTAGTTCACATTGTTTAATTCAACCAAATATGAACAAAATATATTCAGAGTAGAAAAATTGTATTTATATTGGCTATGTCATTTTTCTTGCATTGTTACCCAAACAACATAGCATAACAAGTAGGAACAGAGTAATTACAGTATGTAAGATAATAGGAGCAATCCAAAGGTGATTTAACGTATAAAGAAAAAATGTGTATAAGTTACAGTGAAATATTATGCTGTTTCAAATAAGGGCCATGAACAAATGTGGATTTGGACTCTAAAGGAATTTCTGGAACCCACTGCTTATTGATACCAATAAGGTGCTATATTTGTTGATTTAATTTATAAGAAGGAAATCTGGAAGGCTACATTCTATAATAACAGTCTTAACTATCTTCTGGTGCTAAAGAAAGGAGAGATCTTCCTTAATGGTGCTCTGCTTTGTTTTTCAAATGTTTTTGTAATGAGTAAATAGTAATGGCAATTAAGATTTATTAATTGACCTAGTTACCCCACAAAAAATGCACATATTTTGTTTCAGGGCCAACAACATCGACATTTTAACTGATAAAAGTTTGTCTGCTATGAACTCAGGGTTTCGTTTTTAAAAAAATACACTGTTAAGTTTTACCTTTAGAAATTTCTGTTGTAGCTGGCCATGCTCTGCTTCTTTCTTTTATTTTTGCCAACAAACCACATCTCCCCCAGAGGCAGGCTGCCTTTCCAAAGTACATCTGCTGCTATTCTTCCTGGTCATCCAATTCTGCTTCACAGATACAAGAGAGGAAACTGTAGCACTGAATGGAGAAACGCTTCTTTCTACTCAGAATCATTTCTCAGTACAATGAAAGTAAACTTTGAGATTTCTAACAGTTTGAGTTTTACAAATATGTTTGTATTACGTACAATTCATATTGAAATTGTGAAGGTCAGTCTTTGAATTAGATTATCCATCAAACTTACTTTAGCACAAAATCCCAATATTTAAGAAGCCATGAGATTATCCTAAACCCAATATATTTGCCTCAATTTAGACAATTTTTTCATTATTCTTTAAAGCTGTTATTTTTTTCCAGTTGCACTTTGTTCATATGGGTCTCTGGGTTGCCCTGCCTTTAATTTTTTGTTTTTGTTTTTGTTTTCCATTTATGCAGTGTCAGCCATAGGCTCCCTCTCTTGATGTGGGCCTCAAATTGGAACACCTATTGTTGCCCACTCCCACAACTTCTGCATCACCATTATCCCATCAAATTATATTGTAGGTGGAAGACTTAGTGACTGGGTTGAAATCCCACCGTTACTTCTGGGAGCTTTGCCTGATTATTGGGAGCCTTGTCTGATTGCAGAAGATGGCCAGTTCAGGAGCCTTCCCTATGTTCATTTTGGTAAATTCCAGGGAGTTTCTGTTGTACTAGGTTTCAACATTGCTTCCACTCTCAATACCCTGTGATTCCTGATATTTTTTAGATAGAAAAGAGGAGAAATGGACTTAGGGAAGATAGGAGTCAGGTAGGCAGTAGGAAGTGGAATGGAGTTATGAGAAACTGTGACTAAGATGTAATATATGTAAAAAATAATAAAGCAAAATTAAGAAAAAATCTAATGTTCTGTTCTTAAATATTCTGTTCATACAATTAATTACTACATATAATCCTTATAAATATTCTATCTGTACAATGAGTTACTACATATAATCCTAACCAGATCTAAGAACCTGTCATTTCACTACTTAAAGAAGACATGTAAAAAACCATCTATATATACTGAGTAATTATAAACCAAATATGGTAGCAATGAAGGAATCTGGTTAGAAGGTAAACAGCTTTATATATATTTGTGTATATACATATATATATGTATATATATATACTTTTTAATATTTTGTGCATAGAAATAAATTTAAAATATAAAATAAAAATTTAATAATGAAAAATATACTAATATGCTATGAAGTTACCAAACAACATACAAAAGGAGTATATAATAACCAGCACTGAAGAGATCCAAAGGATCATTAGGTCTTACTTCAAAAAACTATACTCAACAAAATTTGAAAATAAAAGAAATGGTTAATTTTAGATACAAATTACCAGAGTTAAATCAAGATTAGATAAACAATTTAAATGTACCTAAATTCCCCAAGGAAATACAAGTAAACATTAAAATTCTCTCAATGACAACAACAACAAAAAAAAAAAAAAACAAAACAAACCAACCAAACAAACAAAATGCACAAGGGCAAATGGTTCTAACACAGATTTCTACCAGACTTGAAAAAAGAGATATCACTAATACTTCTCAAATTATTTCACAAAACTGAAACAGAAGGAACATTATCAAATTCACTTTATGAGGCCATGCACTCACCTTGATACCTAAATCACTTTGATACCATGATACACAAAGACTCAACAAAATCAGATAGATACTTACAGACCAATTTCCCTCATGCACTTTGATGCAAAAGTACTCAAAAAATTACTCACAAACCAAATTCAAGAACACATGGAAAATATCATACATCATCAAGTAGACTTCATCCCAGAGATGCAGGAATGAATGGTTCAACATATGAAAATCTCTCAATATAATAATAATTCCCACAATATAAACAAGTTGAAAGAAAAATGCATGATTATTTCATTAGATTCTGAAAAGCTTTTGACAAAATCCGACAATCCTTCATGATAAAAGTCTGAGAAAGATCAGGGATGTGAGGCACATACTTCAATACCATAAAAGCAATACACAGCAAGTCATTAGCAAATTAAAAAATAAAAAAAACCATTAAATAATATGGAGAGAAACTCAAAGCAATCCTACTATGGTCAACATCAAAGATCTGCCAGAGAACATTCTACTGGAAATTTTTACCCATGTCCCCTCCCAACAGTTTCTGTATAATTGTCACCTGGTCTATATCCTTTGGTGAGACCTCATCAATATGGTGACCCAATGGAGAGCATGAGCCTTTGAGCTTTCAGAATGCTTTTTCACCAAAGACCAGGATGAGCCCATGGAAGACTGGAAGATCTTCTATACCTGTGCAGCCTGCAGAGGAACCTCCTTTGGAAACTTATGCCAAAGAGAAAATGAGAAAAGGGTGGTTAAACTCCTACTGGCAGAGGGTGGGGGTGGGTGGGGCGGTGAGTGGAAGGCAAAGAACCTCCCTGGGGACCATGACACAAGCTTTCCTGACACTAAGGTCAAGAAGAATTTTGTCACCTCTTATGGGATGTGCCTCAAGCCCCAGATAGTGAACCTTAAAGCTGAGGGTTACTGAGAGGATCTGCTGACATTGAAGGTAAAGGAATGGTTTGATCCCAGAACACACTGGCTGCACCTATCACCTCCGGGTACATCTGGCCTTTGCTGATTACATTATGTTGGCCTCTTCTGAGCCTTCATCTGTGACCATTTAACAGTGGAATGATGATAAATAGCAAGAGGTCTCCCACACCTTCTCTGATTATCCTCCTGGCATCCATTACATCCTTTTTCAAGATGGGGGCAAGGACACCTAGTTCTAGAAAGGCTGAGACAGTTCCTATATCATCAACAGTAGCATCGCTATCAGCCACAGGACAGTCAAGAACCCCACCCCTGCCAGAATTCTACAGGAAGCCATTGTAAAAATAGGAAGAAGACACCTATATTTGGCTCGAAAAGCCATGAGGGGCAGACTTTATCTGTCTGCCTCTGAGGGGCTTGGCCAAAGGGTCCTTCCTGGCAAAAGCTAAGCCTTTAGTGGGCAGTCAGGTCCCCAGTCCCATGAGCACCTGTCCTACAGAACCTTGGGCAAACCCTTCAATTCAGTGGTGACACAGTCACACAGCTCTGAAATTTTGTTGTAATGTTTTCAGAAAAA
>NW_022196898.1:59923420-59930460 GCF_008632895.1 Mastomys coucha | reverse complement strand
AAAAAAAAAAAAAAAAACAGAAACAAGATGAGGTTATCCACTCTTTCTATATGTATTCAATATAGTATTTGAAGCTCTAACTAGAGAAAAATGATTACTAAGGGAGATCAAGGGATATAAATGGGAAAGAAGGGAATCAAAATGTCACTATTTATAGATAATATGACAGTCTATATCAGCCAATGCAAAAATACCCAAAAAACAACAACAACAAAAAAACAAAAAACAAAAAAACCCAAGGAACTCCTATAGCAAATAAACACTTTTAGCAAAGTGAGTGGGTATAAAATTAAATGAGAAACTAGTACCCCCATATATAGACAATAAATGGACTAAGGAACCAATCAGGGAAATAATTCCCTTCAGAATAACCACAAATAATTTAAGATAGCTTGCTGTAACTCTAACCAAGTAAGTGAGAGAACTGTATGACAAGTACTTCAAGTCACTGAAGAAAGACATTATGAAAATGCAAAGATTTCTCAAGTTTATGAACATGTAGGACTAACATAGAAAAATATGTATTTTTTGTGGTCTTTGGGGGGGTGTAATTACCTTCCTTGTGTTTGGAATTTTCCTTCTAGTTTCCTTAGTAGGACCACTTCTGTGGAAAGATATTTTTTTTAAAATTTGGTTTTGTTATAGAATAGCTTGTTTTCTCTATCTATAATGATTGAAAATTTAGCTGGGTGTAGTAGCCTGGGTGGACATCTGTGATCTCTTAGAGACAGTTAGACATCTTCCCAGACCCTTCTGGCTTTTAATATTTCTGCTGAAAAGTCTTGTGTAGCATCTAATAAGTCTGCCTTTATATGCTACTTGGCCTTTATCCCTTATGGCTTTTAATACTATTTCTTTGTTCTGTACATTTAATATTTTGATTATTATGTGGCAGAGGGATTTTCCTTCTTGGTTTACTCTATTTAGTGCTTTGTAAGCTTCTTGTACATTTATAGACATCTCATTGTTAAGGTTAGGAAATTTTTCTTCAAGGATTTTGTTGAAGATATTTTCTGGGCCTTTAAGTTGAGATTATTCTCCTTTTCCTATCATTCTTAGGTTTGCCTGTCATTTTTAGGTTTGCATAGTATGCTAAACTTCCTAGATTTTTTTTTTATTAGAATCTTTTTAATTTTAGGATTTTCTTTGAATGAGGTATCAATTTCTCCTATTTTTCTTCTTTCTTTCGTCCTCTAAATTTAAGATTAGATTTAAAGTCATTCTATTGTATCTTCTATGCCTGAGATTCTCTTTTCCATCTTTTTTATTCTGTTGGTGATGCTTGTTTCTATATTTCCTATTCTCTTTCCTAGGTTTTCCATCTGGAGGATTGCCTCAGTCTGTGTATTCTTTATTACCTCCATATCCTATTTTAGGGCTTGACCGATTTCACTTATTTATTTATTTCACTGGTTTGACTGTATTTTCATATATTTTCTTATACTTATTTATTTCCCCTTTAAGGACTTCTACCTGATTTATTCTGGCTTCCTATATTTCCTAAAGCTATTTATTCATTTCCTCTGTAAAGGCCTCTATCATCTTCATAATATTAGACGTAAGGTCATTTTCCTATGATTCAGGTATATTAGAATATGAGAGTTTGCTCGTGTAGGGCAACTGGGTTCTGTCTGTGCCACATTAACCTGGCTATCATTGATTGTGTTCTTAGGCTAAAGCAGGGTTCTGGGGTTGTAGGTAAAGCAGATGGTCTGTGATGTCAACAGGCTCTCTCTGGTAAAATTTTGACACAGATTTTAGAGAAATCCAAAAGTATCACATCTGGAAGTGGAAAATTTTTCCCAACAATACAATAGTTTTAGAGGAATGAAACCAGGGTCTAATTGTACATTAGGATCATTCAAGATGAGGGAACTTATGCCTAGTACTGTAAACTACACTAAGACCCTTCGATGCACAAGTTATTGACCTGGAAAAAAAAGAGGTACTAGTTCAATTTTCCTGCTCCAGCATAATTTCTAAATGTCTCCTAAGTACTTTCTACATTCCCACAGATCAGGAGCTATCACTGCTCATTAAAGACATTTCTTTCTTTGCAGCAAATGAACATTACTACAAACTCCAACTGCTCCAATCTTAAGGGGAAACATGTACAATGGACATTTGTATCTTTTACTTTAAGATAGTGTGGGAATCAAAAGCTGCATTGATATAAAATCAACTGAAAGTACTAATCATAGTTACTTAATAACATTGCATTTTCAAGTCTACTTGAAATATTGAATTCAAAAAATATTTCTGTTCATGCTATTACATTGTACTTACATAAGCATATAAATTGTCAAAAACTATTTGGAATTATGCTCATCAGTGATATTAGAGCACATATTTCCTCTGAATTTTCAATTTAAATGAAATATATCCAGGGCAATATGGTTATCCTACTTGTAGTTGAAAGTATTATGTCTTTCTGAATTTATGTGCCATACTTTAAAATACCAAGAAAGGTTGTATGAGGAGGCAGTATAATGAGCCATTGGAAAAGACACATTCTAAAGATAAATTTCTATGAAATGCATAGATAATTATTCGCAGAAGCCACCCCACTAACCTATTTTAAACATGCATTATTTTATTGAATACTTTAAAACTTAACTTTTTTCTTTTCTTTTTTCCTTTCCTTTCCTTTACATCTCTCTCTCTCTCTCTCTCTCTCTCTCTCTCTCTCTGTCTCTCTTTCTTCCTTTGTTTCTTTGTTTCTTTCTTTATTTCTTCCTTCTTTCTTTCTAGTATACAGAACTATAGTTTGGAGAATGACAGTTTGTACAAGCCTATCTAAAAGTTTTTGTCAATTTTCTCCTAATAACCTATATGAATTCTACAGTATTCTTGAACAAACAGTTGTAAACATTGCTCTCTAAAATATAAGATACATTTTTTACCAACTTAGAATGAAGTATTTTAGCATTACTTGAGGGGAAACTTGTTATTTTAAAAGATGTAACACTAATTTTCCTAAAGAATGGGAGATTCTAAAGCTAATTTCTTTTATGTAAAAGCCTTCATAGAGTAAGGAGATCAAACAGTTACATAGTTCATGCTCAAAGGTACGTTACTTTTATAGCTCCAAGAGTAAAACTTTAAAAATCTTATACCTTACATAATTATTTTTGTTTGTTTCAGTACAGAATGTAAAATAATTTCAAAAGGAAATCACACCATTAAGCTATAATACTTCATCCTGCCTTTGGTCTTGTGAAGGCTCAATGCCCTAGTGCAGGAGAATGCCAGGACCATGAAGTAGGAGTGGGTGGGCTGTTGAGCAGGGGGAGGGCAGAGGAGATAGGGGGTTTTCATAGGGGAAAGCTGGAAAGAGGGTAACATT
Source organism: Mastomys coucha (assembly GCF_008632895.1). Lineage (NCBI taxonomy): Eukaryota > Metazoa > Chordata > Mammalia > Rodentia > Muridae > Mastomys > Mastomys coucha. The sequence continues at coordinate 59,927,114 of NW_022196898.1, read as the reverse complement.
TGAAATTTAAATAAAGAAAATATCTAATTAAAAAAATATTTTCAACAAAGTAAGGAGATTCCCTTTAGCTTTACAATGAATATTAATCATTGCCTGTTTCTTTCTTACTACACTCCTGCTGTATATAAACAGAAGTCTTTGGAAATAGCCTACAAATTTGACCATGAATAAGTGTCCCTGTGTAAAACTCAAATCAAAAGCAACCACTACTGCATACACATTTTACTTTTAGACACAAAAAGATAATTCAGAGTAATTATACTTATTAGAAAAAAATAAGCAAACATCTGTCATGGGACTAAATATGTTTTGAAATTTCTACAAATATTTTAGACATAAAGAAATCAAACAACACAATGAAAATGTGTGCTCACAGACAAAATAATGTCATCTTCTTTGTGCAAATAGTCTTCTTGGGTGTGCTTGCAAAGTAGTTAACATTTATGGAAGATCTAATGTGCATCAGTCTTCACTCTTAAGAATCATAAAGGAATTAGAAAGTCTTCATGTACAACTCCAAACAACTAATTCAGCAATGCACTTTGTTATTCTGAATGTCATTTGAGCAGAACTGTGTGCTTATAGTGCTGAGTGTATTTCATCATTATATTTTTTTTACAATAATACATATTTTTCTTTATGTAAACACACCAATGAGTAATGTCAGGTCTTATATATGTATTAAACTACCTCAAGAGTTTTATTGCTCTTATAAGCTTTCATTATATCAGAATGAATTGTATAAATTATCTAACTATAAATCATCTTTTGTTAATAAAGTGTTTAAATTATTTAACAAATTGAGTAAAGAGTAAGCCAAGGAATGACAAACTGATCAACTTCTTAAATTATTGAAGATAAAGCTCCTTCTACAAAATACATATTTTATTGTACTCAATTTAAGTATTAATAATACATAGTACTAAGGAAACCACATGCAATTTTTTTCTTGTAAATAAGGAGTCTGTTTCAACAAATGAGATCTGTGGTTTCATGCTGTGAGCTCTTTTATTTGGTTTTTATGTTGCTGTTTGATTGTTTCTTCTCCTTATTTAAATATTTAATGAAAGGTTTTATCCATTCTTTTCCTGAGGCTTTGATGCAAAGGGCATAATTTAAAATATTGAATAAGTAAACAAATGTCATAATACTGGAAAACTTGAGATATGCAAAATATATTAAAAGCCCAGTTTTCAGAATAGAATGACAAATTCTACTTTTCTCTTGAGAAGACAAAGTATAAGAAAGGGGATTCGATAAATCTAAAATATTTGACGACATAGCTAGGCAATACTGCCTTTTATAAATATGTCTGTTGTGCTACATTTATGCTTCTAGTTCAGAACTAATTAATGTGATGAAAATAAGTCTTATTAAACATTGCTTCAAAAATTATCAAAGCTTTGTTTAATATTTTCTAATTCCATACTGTATAGACACACTGGATGAAGAGGATCTTTTAACAGGATTTGGACAGTGGAATATGTGGGTAAGTAATAAACACAGTGTTTATTTTTTCAGGAATATACATGTATGAAGTTGTATGGTGAGCTTCATGTTTGTGTCAGTAAGTACATCATGGTAATCACCTATGCTCACAACTCTCTCTCTCTCTCTCTCTCTCTCTCTCTCTCTCTCTCTCTCTCTCTCTCTCTCATTTTCTCTGCCTTTCTCTCACTCCCCTTCCCATGCCCTGAATAAACTCTATTTTATACTAAAAAAAAAATAGTTGATAACCAATGAGTCTTGAATTGTACTTAAGACCAACTAAACAAAACAGAAACCATGTTTTGTAAGGGAGACAGAACTACTCAGTGTGGGTAAAGTCATGAATCTTGGAAGAAACCTACCACTTCTACATTAATAAACCAGCATATTATACCTAACCACATTCTGAGTAATGTACTTCTGTATTTTAGACCCTTTGTCAAATAATCTTCTGTTTGCAACACAAAGAGGCTATTACAGAAATCACAACCAATCATAATGAAGACATGTTGAGCTCAATTTGAATGTATACAACTTTAAAACATGTATACTTGGCATCCATTTTTTTGCATGACACTCTACCTATAATATATGAACAAATTTCTATTCAACAGGAAATAACTGAACAATATATAGATATCGCAAAATTTTAACTTAGTTAAGCAATACATTTGTTGAGGGCTTACTGACAGAATATGAAACCTCCAGCATAAATGCAGAGTGTGCTGTTAAGTTTTGGGCCTGGGGTCCTGTTGTTGCTGCTGAGGCTGTAGCTCTCTGCTGCCAATGCCTGGCTGGGCGGCACGTTAGTTAAAAGGAGACAATGAATAATTATGAGATATTTAATTATAGGAAAGAGAAAATATGCTGGCCATGTAGAGAGAAAGAAAGGAGAACACGGAGAGAAGAAGAGAAGGAGAGAGAGAGGAGTGGAAGAAAGCAAGAGAGCAAGAGAGGAGAGCAAGAGAGAAGACAAGGAGTGAGAGGGAAGAGCAAGAGAGGGAGGGGAAGGGGCAAACGGCTCCTTATATATTGTGAGGCATGGCTATCTGTCTGTGGGGTGGGGCATGCCTAGCTGTGGACAGTCTACTGGGGGTAGGGTCCATCTAGAATGTTGGGAGCTTGGGCATTATCATAAATATTTAATGCTAGCTTACAAACATCACAAAATGTCAAAGATGTGATATGACCTTGCCTGCAGGCCAAGTTATTCGGGGGAGTGAGGAGGACCACAACCTGGAATAAGAACGGGCGAGAGAGAAGACAGGACTCAAGGAAGCATTGCTTGTCAAGACTCGTTTACTTAGTGGAGCTGAGCATATTTAAAGCAAAATTCTTGGAGGGGAGGGGAAGAGGAAGGAGGGAGATGGAAGGTTACAAAATCTTCTGGGGTTGAGCTCCGGGGTGACAGGTGGGGAAGGGGTGGATGACAGGTGGGGAGAGGATGGATTTCCATGAATATTCTTTTCTCAGGGCCAAGCCAGATCTTTGTGATTCTCAGGTAGGATGTTAATCTCAGGGTTCTCATTCTTGTGATTGTCAGGCAGGATGTTAATCTCAGGGTTCTCAATTAGCTGGGGCAGGATGTTTATCTCAGGACTCACATGGTTCCCAACATCTCCCTCTTGTCTGTGTAATAAGGTCAATTGGACCAACACAGTGAAACGCCCTGGAAGGAGGCCTCTCAACCTCATCTTTGAGGTCTCACAATGGGAGCCTGAGCCTGGTAGAGGGCAATGCTCAAACTCTTACCTGTCTCTGGGTCACCCCTGCCCCCCCCACGGGGCTGCCCTGTCTTAGGCGGTCAAGACTTAATGCCAGCTCCATCTCTGAGTTACCAGGTCCCTTGTTGTGGGGAGAGAGCCAGGGTGGGTCAGGGCTGATGGCCTTAGGCTATTTGAGTAGAGGGGGAGATGGGATGGACCATTCCTAGCGAGACCCAAGGCAAAACCTATCTTTCCAGCATCCCTCTTGTAAGACACGAAAGTTGAGAGGCTGGCCTAAGGGTGGGAAGTCTGGGGCCACAGAGATGGGAGCCTGAGATGGTTCTTCAGTGTCAAGGCGATGATAGTGGACCTGCACCGGTATGGTAGCAGAGTCAACCTGATTCTTAACAAAGGTAGTTAGACAATTGAAGACCCAAGGGCCAAAGGAGAGAAGAAGAAGGAGGCCCACAAATGGTCCCAGTAAGCTGGGAAGGAGGGTG
>NW_022196898.1:59890599-59922880 GCF_008632895.1 Mastomys coucha | reverse complement strand
GGAATACAAAAAAGGCGTTAAGCCCAGAGAGCAGGCAAAATAAGTATTGTTAGGTGCAAGAACATACAAATAGGTGTGATTAAGACCAATAGTCTGATTACAAACTCCTGTAAGGGACTGAGGAGGGAGCATATTGTGGCCTAGAAGGCAAGTGCCGATCCCAGAAATGGACTGAACAGTTATGTCACTCTCAGGGCCTGAGGTGGAAACAGCCATGGAAGTATTATTGGTAAAAATGGGGGTGGAAAGCAAGGAAAAGCCTTCATAAAATGGTGGGGTTGGTGTAGACCCCCTCCCCAAAGCCCGGACAGTAAACGCAGTGCTGCCCACCTGTTGAACTGAACCGGTTACATTCAGAAGCTCCACCCCCATTGAGCAAGAAGGAAGTAACTGATTGGACTGTTACACTGACGTAGTTTGGGGGAAGGGTTTTGCCCCAGGTATTTTACCTGTTGCAGGAACAAAGGAATTATTATTAAATTCAAGATGACTGAGTGACCAGACCTCGTGTCGTGTAATGTTGTACTTTTCCCACGTGGGTATGGTATAGTATGGCTAGCCTATATCTTATTTCTCTTTCAATCTCTTCCTATCTATTTATTACTCCTATTACCATAAGAACCCTTTATTTCATTTATGTTGGCGCTGGCTGCCAACAGGTTGGGGAGAAGCACATCCAGCATTCAGGATACTTAGGAGAACTATCATTTTTGAGCGTAGTAATCGAGGCATTGGCTAACTTAATTATGAGCTCTGCCAAACGTGAGGGCCCAGAAGGAATAGTGGGCTGGAATAGGGTTGGAGGTGGGGGGCTGGGAGCGTCTGGAGATAAGGTTTTGGATCTGAGCAAAGAGAGGAGAAGCTTTAGTATCAGGTTTGATGAAGGGGACAGTTTTAAAAAGAGGGACAGAGGAGGCAAGGTAGGCACTATCGGTATACAGGTTGAAAGGAGTATCTGCAAGGAGTTCAAAGGCGTGTAGGACCGCCTCTAACTCAACGAGCTGGGCAGAACTGTGGGGTGTCTGTTTTTGAAACATCTTATCATCAATGGAGAGGGCTGCAAGGCCCATGGAAGAACCATCTGTAAAAACGAGAGGTACTTTGGGGATACAATAGGATGACGCTGTAAAAACTGAATCAGTTTGTCAGGGGGATAATGGTTATCAAGGTGGCCAGAGAATGAGATGCAGGAGACGGCCCAGTCATCAGAATATTATAGGAGCCACTGGACCTGGGCAGGGCTATAGGGTTGACTAATAATATCTAGATCTTTCCCAAATATTTTAAGGGAGCTTTCTCTTCTCAATTTAAGCACTTGAACTACTAAAAGAGGATAGGAGGGTAAAACCTTAGAAGGAGTAGTGGGCAAATGTAGCCAAAACAGAGGTCTGGTTTGCCATAATAGCCCTGTAGGTGAAAAGGTAGTGGGGAGAATTAACAGCCAGAGTGGGGAAGAAGGGAATCGTAGGAAATTGTCTGATTATGGATGGCAGTTTCAACAGTTTTTAAATGAAAAGCCTCTTTGTTTTTCATCAGAGGCATATTTGCCTTGGCCAAGAAGTTTGTCTAGTGTCCACTGTCTCGTGGAGACATGGCTACTCTGGCTGTTGGCGTGAGCCAAGGAGCGGCAACGATCTGCCCAATCGGTGTGCCAGGTGAGGAACTGGCCCTGAGTCAGAACATACTGAGAAACACAAAGCCACTCGTTTGGTGTAAGGTAGCCATCGCCACTGATACTCTCAAATAGGGAGAGGGTCAAGGGGGCATTTGGGCCATAGTTTCTGACAGCAGAATTGAGTTTTTCTAATTTTTTGAATGGTAGCCAGAGATAGACCATGGGTATGGGAACTGAGTCATAGGTCTCATTTTCATTTTCGTTATCAAGTTCAAGGTCACTAGCAGACTGTTCGGCCTCCGAATCAGAGTGTTCATGAGTAGGAGGGGGGTCTTTGCGTGTGGACCACAGAGGTGCAGAGGAAAAAGGAAGGCGAGAAGGGGTAGAAGAAGGAGCAAGTGCTGGGGCAGATGGGCGTGTCATGGACCAATTGAAAGGCGGTTGAGGGGGACGAGGACTAGAGGCAGGAGTGGGCTCGCAAGTAGTCTGAGAACGAGTGACAGGAAAAGTCAAGTTGACTGAGGGGCGCTGTGAGAGACAGGGATGAGCGTTAGTGGAGGAAGAGCAGAGAGTTGAAAGGTAAGAAAAGCGTTCTTTGGAGTTGAAGAATCTCAGTCAGTTCCTGAATTTGGGAGATGAGGCAAGTCTAAGTCATGTCTAAGAAAGAAGGTGGAAGGGCAGAGGCGATGTTAGGAGGCAGGGGAGGGGCAGAGGACAGGGTTAGGGGAGGCCAATCTTCAGAATGATAACGGGCTGCTTCCTCCTCAAGGGCGGCAGTATCGCCAGGGTCGAGCAGTTCGGGAGTTGCGAGGAAGGCAGCGGGGGCAGAGGGAGAAGAGGTGGGTTTTATGGGCGCAAACGGTTGGCAGAAGACTGGAGCGCAGAGAGGTTTAGAAAGGCCCTTCTCCACAGCGGAGAAAGGGTCGTCATAGGGAGGAGGATGATGACAAGGGGAAGGAACCGGAGGGACTTGTGAGGCGAGAGGTGGATAGAGTGGAACAGCAGAGCGGCAGCAGGCAAGGGCGGAATCTGACAGTCCTCCTGTGGCATATCAATGAGAGTAAAGGAAATAGATGCCTGAGATGGAGAGCAAGAGGGCAGACGAGAAGGGGGACAGGACCCAGGCCGGGACTGTGAGAGATAGAGTTCTGCAACTGAGAGGAGCTGACATTTCCCTGAATTGGAATCAGCACCCTCAAGAATGTCTCGAATGAGACCCCAAAATGTAAAGATCATTGCCGTTACTGCTTTGTCTCCTTCAAGTTTTATTTTTTCATTAAGTTCACGACCAACCTTCTGTCATTTCTTGGGGTGGATAACTGGCCCATCAATCATGGACATGTCTCATCAATAAAAATGAAAAATTCAATTAAATCTTTCTTTTTAACCCTTATTCCTCTCTCTCTGAGTAAAGTTTTGAGGTCCTTTATAAAGGTTGCCTCGTTAGACAAGGAATGACCCATTCTGAAATATGAGACAGACTGACTTACCTAAGAAGAGACGATCTGTGGATGATAGGTCTGAATCTTCTGGCCCATGACTGAGCGCTCGTTCTGGGGGTCTGTCTGGAGCGGTCTGTGCCTCAAGCCTCACGTTGGGCGCCACCTGACCTGGCCTGCAGGCCAAGTTATTTGGGGGAGGAAGGAGGACCACGACCTGGAATAAGAACGGGTGAGAGAGAAGACAGGACTCAAGGAAGCATTACTTGTCAAGAGTCGTTTACTTAGTGGAGCTGAGCATATTTAAAGCAAAATTCTTGGAGGGGAGGGGGAGAGGAAGGAGGGAGATGGAAGGTTACTAAATCTTCTGGGGTTGAGCTCCGGGGTGACAGGTGGGGAGGGGATAGACGACAGGTGGGGAGGGGGTGGATTTCCGAGAAAATCCACCCCTTTTCTCAGGGCCAAGCCGGATCCTTGTGATTGTTAATCTTAGGGTTCTCATCCTTGTGATTGTCAGGCAGGATGTTAATCTCAGAGTTCTCAATTAGCTGGGGCAGGATGTTTATCTCAGGGCTCTCATGGTTCCCAACAGTGATATATTGACATGCTATTTGATATTAATATTTTTTTGTTTCACTGTTTGATAATGCTAAAAATATTTTTCTGTAACCTTTATAAGAGGAGGTATGGACAATTTTGCAAATCCAACAATAAATATCTTATGTATAAAATTGTGACAGAGCACACATCTCCTACAAGGGCAGCTGTGGGGATTGGGACTGAAACAGGAGCCAGAGACCAAGGAGTTATAGCCAAACGCCTTCCCTCCCTTGCAGGCAGAAATATTGCCTACTGGAGCTCTGGGGTTCTAGACTTATACTTGATTGGACCCAGGTTGCCTGAATAGACCACTGCCCTACAGTTAAGCACCAGTCTTTATGTTGCAGGGGTTATTGGTAGCAGATAACTACTATGGAAATAAAATACTTTTATTTTCATAGCTGTATAAGGGGAGTATCCAACGTTACAGTGGATGGCCCTATATACCTGCATATATGATCAGCACTAATTAGACTTATTGGGTTACTAAAAAACAAAAGATGTAAAATTGAGAGTGGGATGTAGGCAAATCCTGTGGGTGTAGATTTAGGATGGAAATCTGATAGATATGATCATACTTAATTATAAACCTGTGTAAAATTTTCAAGAAGTTTTCAAATTAATATTAAAAAATGATATAAATGCAGAAGGGAGATTTGTTAAGGTCAATTTGGTAGACTTAATGAGGAAAAATTGAATATGATTTTGATCATATTTTAAGGTATGCATATGTCATTTTAAAGGATCACAATAAATAATATTTAAAAACATCAAATTCTAGTTTATAAGATATAATTAATACATTATTGCCCAGAATTTAAGAATCTCTATTTATTTATAATTATCATAAATATTTAATAGGAGCTTACAAACATCACAAAACCTTAAAGATTTTGTATATATTGACATGCTATTTGATATAACAATTTTTGTTTTATTGTTTGATAATGCTAAACATATTCTTCTGAAACTTTTATAAGGGGAGATATGGGCAATTTTGCAAATCCGACAATAAATATCAAATGCATAAAAATGAAATTTGCATGTAATTTATGTGTAATTGAGCTAAGATAAGAACATTTCTCTAGATGTCTTTGAATGGCTAAAAGCATAGAAGTGACTAAGATTTTTCGAACAATTAGGGTATTTCTTTCTGGTGGCAACAGTATGTATCCCAAGTTTCTCACACAATTGTGGTTAATTTGTATGAGTGTGTGTGTGTGTGTGTGTGTGTGTGTGTGTGTGTGTGTAGGAAAGCTGTGGTGGCCCTGCTGTGTTCTTGGAAGAACTCAAAACCGAAACCAAAGACTTAGCTTGCTGGGGGTTTGGAGCCTATGTAAATGATTCAAGGACCAGATACCAGGTCCCTAGGAAGCCGTGAACCTTTGATCTCTCTATCCCGTCCTGGAATCCTTTGTGTTAGAGTTTTAGCTTTGATCCTGCCGAATGTCTGTTCTCACCTGAATGTAAAATACATGCCTGTGCTTATCTAGTATATATATATTCCGTGTTCACTAAGTAAAGTTGCGCCTTGATGAGACCATTTCTCCTGGCATCTGTCTCTTTTCTCTATCACCCATTACAGGTTCCCAAATCCTCGGTTCGTGGAACCCCACGCAAGTAGGAGCTGCGGGACGGCATCCTACAGAAAGCGATGAGAAGGGAGAGGGAAAAGGAGGGAGAGAGAGGAGGGGGAGAGAGATGTTGACCTGAGCTTGCTGATGACTACAGGTGCTTTACTCCACTGCTTTCCTCTTCAATGCCCTAAGGAAGAGATTCACAATGAACTGGGCCAATAGAGTTTGGTTAAAGTGGCTGGCCACTTAATTTTTATGATCTTCTTGTCTTGATCTACCATTAGCAATGCCTGGGCATTCCTGTGATTGCTGAGGAAAAATACACTCAGATAAGCCTCATGAAGCCTGACCTCCTGAGTGAAGATATTCCTCAACTCCATTACTGATATTTTTTGACATGAAAATCAGTAAGTAAAATATTATTTATGGTTGTTTTGTGATAATGCTTTCACTCAGTTATATTTACTTTTTTCCAATTTTTATTAGTTTCTTAGAATATTTGAGTAAATATTGAATCATTCTCAAACTCCTATTAGATACACATTTCACCATTCAATTAGTGTTCTTTATTTCTATCATGAATACTTTTTGCTGCTTAACTACTTTTGCATATGTGATTTTCCAATGGAGAATTATCCCCTTAGTAGTACCAATATGTTTAAAGAAAATAACTTGCTCTATCCAAGACATTATAAACTGCCAATAGCATCATAGATATTGGTGGCAATATTAGCTCTGTATAGTAAAAATAAATATAATTAGACAGTCACATTTATTTTAATCACCTCTGAGCACTGTGTTTTCAAAACAACATGCAAATAGAACCTTGCTTAGTGATATAAATTTTAATACACTAAGGACTTGGTGGTTTATCAGAAGAATTCTCCCATTAAAAATTATATAAACCTTTATTGCCAAATTAATGTTTATTAAGATAATACTTTCGATTTTAATTTCATATGCAGTATAAATAAAAGTTTGAGGAAATTCTGTCCATATTATTAATCTATTCCTTTGTTAAATTTAGCTTAGTTTGATTTTATCATGTGATATTTCTGAAAAGACAGTAGTTTTCCATGAATTTCAACTTTCTGCCACTTCAGATTTAGAAATGTATGTAATTTCAACATCAAGATTATATAAAGCCTCAATAATATCATGACATATGTTGTACATGACAACTGATTATTTTGTTAAATGTTTATATAAATATTTATAGTCAAGCTTTAGTGACAAGCCCAAAAATTTGTTATTTTCATTCAAGATTAATGAATTCAGTTTCAATAAGAGCTTATTTATCTTCAGATTATTTCATAGGCTGCCTGTCCAAACTGGGATCTTCTAAATGTAACTTGTTGTATTCCTAACCCTGATTCTAAATATTTTAGAAGTTGATCAAAATGAAGCTATAAAAGAAAAACTATCACACGCATAATTAATGAATGGTAAGTCAAATATTAAGAACTAAATTTATCTACTGGTTCAATCATGAAAACAGCTCAAAAATTAAGCTGAGAAAAATTATGGCTTTTTTCTGCATATGAAAGTCATAATGTCTGATGAGATAAAAATTTCCAGGTGTTTTCATCTTAATTAAATAACTATGAAAACAGAAGAGTTTATGACAGTTTTTGCAATGCAATGCTACCACTCTTTCTGAGATAGAATTTTGGAAAATATTAAGAAATGTTGAAACTTTATACACTGTATGAAATGTACAGTATTGAGAAAATACACACACTCACACATACACACACACACACACACACACACATACATATGTGATAATTGGGCAATCTTTTAAAAGTCTCATGCTCTGCTGACTAAATTGTTTAAGCACTGGGAAATCTTTTGTTTTAAAATGAATAAAATGAGAATAGCTCATCCTCCCATTTCTAAGAGTATATATAGAGATATGTTTTTCTCAGAATCAATTCAATTATGCACTCAGTTTATCAGTTTGTTAAACAGGAAATCAGAAATTAGGATCCTCCAAGATTCTACAGCTCATGTTCTTGAATGTAATTGCTGTATTTTATTGGTTCTTGTGCAAATAGACAATTTATTTTTTTGAAAAATGTTGATATAGATAATTTATTCTTAGAGTCAGTGTCCATTTAATAACAGATAATACATTTATCATTATCTAAAACTTAATCAACATATGACAATAATGTAAATTATTGACATGAAAACTGTCTCTTGTAAAAGTAGCACCCTAAAAATATAAGTCTAATCAAACATAAACCATTAAATCTGGAAGGAAATTCCCATTTTGCACACACTCTGTGTCCTTTCATTCAATTGTCAACACTGTAGAAGGTAAATCTTGGTATTGTCGTTTTTGTGTATACCTAACCTCAAGTAGACTTTAAAACATGCATAAGAATGTTTAATGAGGTTGTTGGCTCTAAAATATTATTTGGTGGTATAACAATATTGAAACTTTAGATAATCCTGATATGAAAACCAAGGGAGAATGAAATTTAAAGAATGTGAATTGAAACTACCATTTTGTACACCAGTCTCTACTGTATTGAAGATGCAAAATACAATACTTAACTTAATAATTATAGAGCAATTGATTATATTGTACAAGTAAATAAAAACCAAGAAAATAAAAACGTTACTTTCTCATTCTTTAAATATACATAATATTTTTGAAGAATAACCAATAAAATAAAGCTGCTCAAAATCATTTTTTATTATTATAATACTCTGACATCTATTTCAATACAATGAAAATATACCACAATCATAACCTAAATAGATAAATTTAGTGTTGCTTTTATACCCTAAGAGAAATAAATGTATCATTACAAGAAAAACATAGGAGAAAACTCATTGACGTTGACAGAAAATGTTTGCATATATTTTTAAATCTTTTATTGTCAGCATTTTGAATCTGGCTGTTATTATATTCTGTAAAAAAATCAACTTTACATCCTATATAAACTAATTTTCAAGAAATGACCATATATCATGCTACTATTCCTCAGAGGAAATAAGATTATGTACGTATCAGCTGCAGAACCAAATCTTATAATGTTTACGTTTATTTCACTTCATACTAAATGTAAAAAGTATAAAAGTATATATACTTAGAAAGGATTCAAACTTTAAAAGATATGATCACAGTCCTTATTATCTATAAATATAATTTTACTATTTATAAAATTAAACATCAGGAAAATATCTCTCTGCTCTGCATAGTAACCTTTTAAATTTTATATACCTTTGTGATCATGTTTATACATGTGCTTTTATATGGAGGATGAAAACGGCTTAATCACAGAGTATAGCTACACAGACAAATTTCTAAAATTGATTCCACAGTTCAACTACCATAACTTCATTTCTACAGCATATAAGAATTTTTCAATCTGTTTTTCCATGCCTCTGCACTTCCTGTTTTGTAAAGCCAGCTTGAACAAGGCAAAATGCCTATGTGCATGTCCAATGAGTGATATCCCAAAACATTTCAAAACAAATTTTCTTGATTCAAAAAGCGTTCATTGTTGTCATGTTCTCCTGACTAATATTATAGCTCAGACCTCTAATTGCCCAATATTAACTGTAGTACATATCACTTCTTTATGTATCACAAGGAAGATTTAGTTTTGCTTTGCTTGATCAAAGACTAAAAAAATAAATGCCACCACCACCATGCCAGAATGAGCTTTGAGAATAAAATGGCTTTGATCAAAGGCTCTTATCATCATTATTTTCCTCTTCCAGTGGCATGTGGCAATATAAAAAACTCCAAACTCCTTAAGGTCTTTAAGAGAGAAAGTCCCCCAACACTAACCAGATTTACTCAGCCCCTATATCCCTAAACATACATTGAAGAATAAAAACTGCTTAGAGACAATCTTAGACAAACTGAACTTTCCAGAAGCATGCAGACCAGCACAGTCATCTAGATCAGCTGTGCCACCTAAAAACAGTGAAGTTTACTCAGGTAATATGCAATTGGCTCAGAACAACTAAGCTGTCTGAAAGCAACAGTCTTTGATCCCCTGAGCTGTTTGCTGGTTGTGTAGCTCACTCAAGATTTCCAACTTAAGTGAACTGTCACACTTGTTGTCATGAGCTTTTGTTGATTCAAATGGGTGTGAGTCATTTCAGCTCCCATTAGACCTCACTCTGTTCCTGTAAGGAATCCTAATAAAACTCATTTAGAAAAAAAAATGCACATGATCATTTTTCAAATATTTGCATAGCTCTATGATTAGAAATGCATCTTTAAAATATAATTCTCTAAGACTTTAACATACTTTTTCCCCTTCTTTTGATGATTTCTTTCTTTTTTAAAATCTTTTTTGTATTTGTTTATTTATTTTAAACTCCAGATTTCTTTCTGTTTTCTTTTTTTTCTTTGGATATTTTCTTTATTTTCATTTCAAATGTTATCCCCTTTCCCTTGTTTCCCTCCTTCCCCAAAACACCGGACCTCCCTCCCAGAAACCCAGAAACACCCTATCACATTCCCCCCATGCTTCTATGAGGGTGTTCCTCAACCCACCTGCCCACTTCCACCTTCCTGCACTCAATTCCCCTACACTGGGGCATCTATCAAGCCTTCATAGAAACTAAGGCCTCTCCTCCCATTGATGCATGACAAAGCCATCCTTTGCTACACATGCAGCTAGAGCCATGTGTACTCCTTTGTTGATGGCTTAGTCCCTGGGGGTTCTGGTTGGTTGATATTGTAGTTCTTCCTATAGTGTTTCAGACCCCTTCAACTCCTTCAGTCCTTTCTCTAACTCCTTTATTGAGGACTGCCCCCCCTCCCTCAGTCCAATGGTTAGCTGCTAACATCCATCTCTGTGTTTGTAAGTCTCTGACAGGGCCTCTCAGGAGGCAGCCATATCAGGCTCCTTTTAGCATGCACTTCTTATTCCCCTCCTAGTCCAACCTCTGACTGTTCCACCTCCCATACCTCCTCCCTGTCCCCCTGTCTCCAGAAGGATGTTCCCATTCCCAAAGCCCCCCACCCTGTCCCCTGCCCAGTCCTCCCCTCCCCAACTCCACCATACCTCTAAACTTCCTAGGCACCTCCAGTCTCTTTCCTGGTTCTCCTCCTCTGGAAAACCCCTATCCCATTCCCCCTCCCCTCACTTCTATGAGGGTGCTCCCACGCCCACCCACCCAGACCTGCCTCCGGCCCTTTCAATCCCTTACACTGGGGCATCTAGCCTTCACAGGACCAAGGGCCTCTTCTCCCATTGAAGCCTTACAAGGCTATCCTCTGCTACATAAGCAGCTGGAGCCGTGGATCCCTCCATGTGTTCTCTTTGGTTGGTGGTTTAGTCTCTGGGAGCTCTGGGGACTCTGGTTGGTTGATATTGTTGTTTTTCCTATGGGGTGGTAAACCCCTTGAGTTCCTTCAGTCCTGTTCCTATCTCCGTTCAGGAAATTAGTTCTCTCTGAATTTATCACTATCTCAAATTGATATGTCTGCTTTTCATTTTTCTTTGTCTACATTAACTTCAGGGTACTTCACTTTAGCCACAGTTAACCCATATTTCTTTTTATATTTTAACATTAATTTCTTATGTATTACTTTGTTCTGAATTCATTACTAATATAACTAAGTTTGGAAATACACATAAAGCATAAGTATAGGCAGTTATATTCTGTCCTTGAAGAATACCCATTGTAGCAATAGATATATTAATATTTCATGGGAATATTTAAATATTATGTTATATTTAGTCTAGTCAGTATGAAAAAGACAAATCAATTTGGGTATAATGGTAAAAAAAAGGTTTCTTTGTAAAATGTTTTTTTTTCTTGCTTCAGGGATACAGAGTGATGATAAAATTCATTTTAAATATATTTCTTTAACTTCTCAAGCTCATGATAAAACATTTTATCCAAAAGTAACTCTGAGCATATCTTTGCCACATGGCATTCAAATGTAGAGGTTTATACAGAAAATATCTCTTTTGTTATCCCTCATCTATTCCAAAAAATCATAAAGGATACTTACTAATATTCCATATATGTGACTTTACTTTCTAATTATCAAATGCTGTCACCAGAACAAAGATATACTTTCCATTATAACATGCTTTTAGTTACATTACTAGGATTATATACCATATGACCCTACTTCATGCTATTGGGTTGTGTATGATAACAGATATAATAGGAAAATTTAACATCTTTTCATCCCATTACTGATATTTACTAACTGTGGGGCAGTGGGCTGTTCTGGTAGTCTGGGCCCAGTCAAGTTACAGGTCTGGAACTCTGGAGCACCCGATGAACAATCTTGTTCACAAGGGGCAGCAGGAGTTCGGTGGTAGCTCCTGGGACCTTGGCTCAGGTTTCAGTCCCAACACTCCACAATGGCCCCAGCAGGAGAGGTGTGTAATATTGGTCAAACCCTCTTATATGTATATAAAGATTCTCAGCCCAAACCAATGAGAGATAATTACTGTCAAAATCCGAATGACCCTCAAAAGTGTATATATTTATCATATCCAGGGAAGTAAAAGCAAACGAAAGATGTTCTCCGTTGTCTGAGCCTTTTTTTCTAAGAGCTGTAACACTTGGGAAGCGGTCTGATCTCCCTAAATGCCGCCTGAAGCTGCGCTGTACACCTCACTGGCTGTTGGCCTGTTGGACTAGCCTGACCGGACTCAGTGCAGGGTAGCACAGAGAAATGGAGCTCGAGGTCAGCCTGGTCTACAGAGTGAGTTCCAGGACTGCCAGGGCTATACAGAGAAACCCTGTCTCGAAAAACTAAGAGAGAGAGAAAAAGAGAGAGAAACGGAGAGAGAGAGGGAGGGAGAGAGGGAGAGAGAGAGAGAGAGAGAGAGAGAGAGAGAGAGAGAGAGAGAGAGAGAGAGAGAGAGAGAGAGAGGATAAATGGAGTGGCCTGGAAAGACATGGCAGAGATGGATCTGCCCGTGCTCGCTTGATTCCTTTCACTAGGGTTCCCCTTCACTAGGGCTCCTGCACCAAGCCAGGCCAGAGATCTCTGTGGAAAGACTCCAGGATTCAGGCCCACAACTAAGAACCAAATAAACAAGAGTATTGGCTACTATAGGGATTATGCAGATTTCAGCATTTAACTAAGTAGCTTGGGGGAAATTATCTGTCTGTTTAAGGTCCTTTATTTCTGAAGTCGTTCACAATCTTAACATCTGGCCTTCTCTTTTCTTAACCTATCTGTACTTCATTTATTGCCTTTGCTTCCAAATCCATAAACTTATAATATTCTTTTGGTACTGCATCACCAGTGCTTGACTCCTGAATGCTACAAAATGAAGGCTTATTTTATTAATTAATTTCAACACTGTTAGACACTGCTTACAACTATTTCATATTTTAACTAATTAAGCCTTAAGAGTCCTATTTGATAGGAGGAGAGGACCTCGGCCCTGTGAAGGTTCTATGTCCCAGTGTAGGGGAATGCCAGGGCCAGAAAGTGGGAGAGGGCGGGGTGGCAGGCATGGGGAGGGGGGAGGCAACAGGGGTTTGTTTTTGTTTGGTTTTTTGTTTTTTGGAGGGGAAACTGGGAAAGGAGAAATTCACATGTAAATAAAGAAAATATCTAAAATAAAAAAAAAAAAGAATAACTCACATTTCATAAATATAAAAAAAAAAATAAAAAGAGTCCTATTTGAAGTGGACATTTTTGTTGTCTTTGTAGAGGAAATTGGAATAAATATATTTAAATATCAAAACTTGTATAACTTTCAAGCTTTTCAAGTTTGCATTTAGTTTGAAATGTCTTGTAGATAGTAAATTAAATGAAAATAGTATCTGCAAGTATTTTTAATTCAATGGGTTTCTGACATGGAATATGCTTGTATAAAATATGGCCTAGTGTTTACACAATATTATCAAATGATTTATTCTATTAATATGTTACCTGAGGAATAATAAAGTATATATATAAGCTTAAAATATGAGATATTTTCATAAAGTTATAGAAATCCTGTAAGTTGAAGGTATAATTTATTTTACATAGAAGAGAAACAAAGTTAAAGCACTAATTTTAAACCTTTATTCCTCCACAAATTATATCTAACAGTTTTTCATGAACTTTTTGATAAATTTTCATTCATATTGTTCTGTATAAGTAATGTGCATACATACAAATGTATTAGTATATGTAATGTGTATATAATATACAATGGTAGAGCAATATACTGCAATATTTATTTATGGTTTTTTTGTCATTGTTTTTTTTCTTGTTTTTGTTGCTGTTTTTTGTTTTTGTTTTTGTTTTGAGACAGGGTTTCTCTGTATAGTCGTGGCTGTCCTGAAACTCACTCTGTAGACCAAGCTGGCCTCGAACTCAGAAATACACCTGCCTCTGCCTCCCAAGTGCTGGGATTACAGGCATGTACCACCACTGCCTGGCTTTTGTTGCTGTTCTCAGTGATGGTAATAGTGGTGTTTTTTTTGAGACAATGTTCATCATATGGGTCTGACTGTCCTAGAACTTACTCTGTCAAGCAGGCTGGCCTAGAACTCAGATACTCAACTGCCTCTGCCTCCCCAGTGCTTGAATTAAAGGCATGTGGAACCATTTCCATCACAAGATTATGTTTTTATATCTGTATAAAGGGGTTCTTGGTAAATAGAATGCTCATAAAAACAACTCAGAACAGCTATTTCTCAGTCTAATGGTTGGCTATGAGCATCCACCTCTGTGTTTGTCAGGCACTGGTAGAGTCTTTCAGGAGACAGCTATATCAGGCTCCTAGTTATAGAAAGGACCGAATGAGATGAAGAGGTTTTGCAGTCTCATCAGAGGAACAACAATATGAACTAACCAGTACCCCCAAAGCTCCCAGGGACTAAACCACAAACCAAAGAGTACACATGAAGGGACCCATGGCTCCAGCTGCATATGTAGCAGAGGATATCTTGTTGGGTATCAATTGGGGAAGAGGCCCTTGAAACTGTGAAGGCTTGATACTCCAGTGTAGGGAAATGCTAGGACAGGGAAACAGGAGTGGGTGGGTTGGTGAGCAGGGGAAGGGGGGATGAGATAGGAAGTTTTCAGAGGGGAAACAAAGGGGATAACATTTGAAATGTAAATAAAGAAAAATCTAATAAAAATAAAAAAAGAACAGCTACTTGTTTATTCCAATACATTAATGAACGAATCACATGGTTCTGCTGATGTGATTCTTGGTAGATTCATCCTGAGAAGTTTCATATATCTGTGGTGAAGTGGAAGGCTGGCTCAAGAAACAAGTTTCTAGAATATCTTAGCCAGAGCATGTAGAGGTTTTCTATATACTTTTTCAAATTATTGAAAATTTATCAGGGGCTTATTTTTATGGTACTGAAATACAAGAAAGACAGCCACATTTAATCAAAATGAGGATTTGTAGATTCTAGACCCAAATGGATACATGTACAAAGCACTTCACAACCTAAGACCAATGATACATTACAGATGATGTACATAAGATGTTAGATTCAGAGGTTCAGGCAGGTGGTACTGGGACAATGTCTTCTAGTAATGTCCAAAGGTGAACCTATAAAGTTTCACAAACATGACTTCCTAAACATGAGGTGAACAAAATGGGTGTGGAGGAGTCTATGACATCTCAACTCTATACAAAATACTATAGAAACCTGAGGAAAACTGGGATGGCAAAGGTAGTCTTATGAGAAAAACCTTCCAACTGGCTGTGCATTGCCATATTGCTATAGCTGAGAACATATGTATAAGTAACATTATATGGATTAAGCAGACTATGTTTAGAAATGTAGATATTTGTATGTACATTCATGAGGAAGAATTAATAAAAGAAGGAGATCAGGAAGGGGTATATGAGAGTATTTGAGAGGAGAATGTTATGTTATGTCTCAAAATACAAAAATTATATGAAAAGGAAGACAGGTTTCTTAAAAATAAGTTATATATTTCTTTTGACGGTCACTTAAAATATGTGCTTACTATTTGATTCAGAATAATGTTTTAGCTCATGTTTACTCTGTTTTTTTTTTTCAGTGCTTCGTTAACTCATTAGCATAACCAATACCATGAAGCTATTACTATTCTGGTAAAGTGATGTAAATTTTGAGACACAATCTACAATATCAGATATGACTGCAGAAGTCATTAGCTTCTTGCTTACACCTCGATTTGAACAAATGTGCTGCTGTCAAATGGTCAAACAAAAGTTTCACAGCCATTCATAGCCTAAGTCCTTTGAAATAGATGCATGGGAAAGGATAAAGAATTAGGAAGGAAGGACTATCCTGGGACCATGCCACCTGGGGATCCATCCTATCTGCAGATACCAAACCCCAACACTGTTGCTGTTGGCAAGAGGTGCTTGCTGACAGGAGCCTGGTATGGCTATTGTCTGGGAGGTTCTGCCAGCCCCTGACCAATGCAAATGTGGATGCTCACAGACAACTAGCAGACTGAGCTCAGGCACCCTGTGAGGGAGCTGGGGGAAGAACTACATGAGTGAAGGGGAATTGTAGCCCCATAGGAAGAACTATGTCTGCTGACCAGACCACACAGAGCTTCCAGGAAACAGACCACCAATCAAGGAGTATACATGGAGGAATCGAAGGCTCAAGATACATATGTAGCAGAGGATGGTCTTATCTGACGTCAGTGGGAGGGGAGGTCCTTGGTCCTGTGGAGGACTGATGGCCCAGCATAGGAGGATGATGGAGTAGTACTATGGAAGTGGGTGGAAGAGCACCCTCATAGAGGTAAATGGGAAGGGGAGATGGCAGATGGGATGGGGGATAATGGATGAGTAAAAGAGAAGAGGGATATTATTGGAGATGTAAACCAATAGAATGATTAATAAAAAAATTTAAAAAATTGTTTTGGTCTTTAATCAAATAAAATTTAAGGGAAGTTGATATTTCAATGTTTTCCTTAGGAGCAGACCTTGGGTACAAACTGCACAGCCAGTCCCACAACACCCAGAGGAAGCTCCACTCCCAGGTGCTCTCAGAAGCTCAGGATCACAGGATCCCAGAATCACAGGATCATGGAGATAGCTTGACTCTGAGGAGTTCTGATACAACCAGGATCACAGGAAGGACAGGCTCCAGTCAGATTTTGCAAGGGCAGGTAGCACTAGATGGCAGAAGGCAAGCATAAGAAAATAAACAACACAAACCAAGGTTACATGGAATCATCAGAACCCAATTCTCCCAACATAGCAAGTCCTGGACATACCATCATACCGGAAAAGCAAGATTCAGATCTAAAATAATTTCTCATGATGATGACACAGGACTTTAAGAAAGACATAAATAACTCCCTCAAAGATATACAGGAGAACACAGGTAAAGAGCTAGAAGCCCTTAAAGAAGAAACACAAAAATCCCTTAAAGAACTATAGGAAAACACAATCAAACAAGTGAAGGAAATGAGTAAAATCATCCAGAATCTAAAACTGGGAATAGAAACAATAAAGAAATCAGAAAGAGAAACAACTCTAGAGATACAAAACCTAGGAAATAAATCAGGAGTCATAGATGCAAGCATCACCAACAGAATACAAGACATAGAAGAGAGAATCTCGGGGGCAGAAGACACCATAGAAAACATTGACACAACAGTCAAAGAAAATTTAAAAATAAAAAAAGATCCTAACCCAAACCACTCAGGAAATTCAGGACACAATGAGAAGACCAAACCTAAGGATAATAGGTTTGGATAATAGAAGAGAGTGAAGACTTCTCACTTAAAGAGCCAATAAATATCTTCAACAAAATTATAGAAGAAAACTAAATGAAATAGATTCCCATGAACATATATGAACCATACAGAACTCTAAATAGACTGGACCAGAAAAAAATTCTTCCCATCACATAATAATCAAAACACCAAATGCACTAAACAGAGAAAGAATTTTATAAGCAGTAAAGGAAAAAGCTCAAGTAACATATAAAGGCAGGCCTATCAGAATTACGGCAGACTTCTCACCAGAGGCTATGAAAGTAAGAAGATACTGGGCAGATATCATAAAGACCCTACAAGAAGACAACTGCCAGCCCAGACTACTATACCCAGCAAAATTCTCAATTACCATTGATGGAGAAAACAAGATATCCCATGAGAAAATGAAATTTACACATTATTTTTTCCACAAATCCATGGAAAACACCAACATAAGAAGCAAAACTACACCCTAGAAGAAGCACAAAAGTAATCTTTCAATAAACCCACACAAACCTAATTCCACCTCTTACAACAAAAAACCAGGAAGTATCAATTACTTTTTCTTAATATAATATGAAAATTAATATTACTAATATATCCTAATCAATTGAAATCCAAAAATGTGAGGAATTAGAAATTTGTTGATTGTCATCCAATGGTCTCTCTAATTTGGTAATTGGAGAAATAGGTCCAATATTGTACAATTCATGTATACTTTCTGCTTGTTTATATGTGACAGTGTCTTGCTGTATAGCACATCATAGTCTTGAAATCATGGTTCTCCTATCTCAGCCTCTCTATTAGTAGTATTTTTTTTCATATTTTATACTGTACTATGGTTTTCAGAACAGCTTACATATTTCAAAATATTTATACAGCCAAAAGAAACTTCGACAATTAACTTGGGAGGTGGCTTGTAAAAGAACAACCAAGAGTATGACTGAATGCTTTGCTTGATGTTTGTAACTATTGTATCTAATTTGAAGAAAAGCACTTTATAAGTTACTATTTCTCTGAGATAAATGCTTTTCCACATTATCACAGCCAATGAATGAGATTCTTACCCTCACCTAATGTCTGTGTTACCCTCCAAGCAGAACCATTGTTCATTGAAACAGTTGAATGACTTTATGGATAGACTATCTTAATACACACACCATTTCGTAAATGATTGTAACCTGTTCTCTGTGGGCTGAGAATAAAGTCACTCACTCAAGTCAGTTAGCTTTGACCTCAGCAGGAAGTCTGTATCCAAAAATCGTGCCTACAATTCATTCCTTGGCACAGCAGAACTGTCAACTCTCAGCTTAGCTACAATGGAGGTAAAATCCTTTGGTGATGTGAGGGTCATTGATGTACAGCCTTAGTATAATGAAATCCAGTGTCTAAAATTTGGGCTTGTACCTCAGTAAGAGCCAAGAATTTAAGCTCTACTAAATACAAAACAAACAAACAAACAAACAAACAGACTTTATATATTTATGTTCATTTAAAAAAAATACTAGTAGTGATGTATTATTTTAGAATATACAGTTAATATGTTTGGAGTTTTTTAAAATTTATATTGAGAAAAATGTATGTATTTTCAGTATTGCTGTAGGCAAGCATCTACATAAGACTTAAATTTATTGTTGTTTAATATCAAACAACTTTTATAATACTCATTTTTATTGTTATAATATTTTATAAATTTTAAATAATATGACAAAAAAGGTATTGTACATATTGAAGGGGCAGTCTCTGGGAGATTTGCGGTACAAAAGGGAAACAAGAATGTGATTTAATTCTATTTACTTAAAATATGTTTTTAAATTTTAACAAATTCAGATAAATTGAAATCATGTATCTTTTCTCATCATAATGCAATAAAACTTAAATCAATAGAAAAAATTTTCCTTAAACAGTGAACATCCTTTCAGTAATAAATACTAATTAAGCTTACTTTTTAAATTAAATTGTGATTGACAAGTATGAATTGTATTATAATGCATGGCCTAATATAGCCCATCTAAATCATGCTAATTAAGATGCTCAGCTCTTCACTAAAAAGAGTATATTCTTAACTCAAGCTCAGCAGTCTTCAAGATTATGTTGTTTTTAGTTTTACTCACTGTGTTGTGATAGATTTCTTGACTTTAGTCCTCCCATTTAATTAGAATTTTGTGCTTTTTGTATTTTAAACTTTTACCCAGTTCCTGGTTACCAGAACTCTATCTTTTATACGCAGAGACTACTCAGTAGTAGAAAGAGTCTCTGGGAAGTATAGTTAGAAACAGATCTGGGAAGGAGAAAGGAGTGGGGAAAAGCGGGGTAGTTCAGATATGGGAGGTGATGGGGGAGAAGTACAGTGGGTCAGGTATTTAAAAGTACATGTGTAGTAATGGGGGAGGTAGAAATAGGGATAGCCACTAGAAAGTCCCAGATTCCATAGCCCAAGAGGTTTCCAGGACCCAACAGGGATGACATTAGCTGAAACACCCAACAAAGGGAAGAGACAACCTGAAGAAACCATATCTAGTGGATAGACATGGCCCCAGTTGAGGGATGGGGCCAACCACCCACTTTAAAAATATTAATCTAGAATTCCTCCTTTCAAAAGGAAATACAAGGACAAAGTGTGGAGCAGAAACTGTAGGAAAGGCCATCCAGAGACTTCCCCACATAGGGATCCATCCCACCTGCTGACACCAAATCCATCCCACCTGCTGACACCAAATCCAGACACTGTTGCTGATGCCTAGAAGTGTTTACTGACAAGTGCCTGGTATAGCTGTCCCATGAGAGGCTCTGTTAGAGCAGGACTAATACAAATGCATATGTACACAGTCAAACATTGGACTAAGCATGGGGACCCCAATGGGGAAGTTAGGGAAAGGACTGAAGGAATATGCAACCTCATAGGAAGAACAACATTATCAACAAATGAGAATCCACAAAGGTCCCATGGACTAAACCACCAACCACAGAGTACACAGGGTGTACCCATGACTCCAGCTGGATATTTAACAGAGGATTATCTTGTCTAGCATCACTGGTAAGGGAACTCCTTGTTCCTGTGGAGGGTTGATGACCCAGAATAGGGGAAAGTTAAGCCACTGATGCAGGAGTGGGTAGGCAGGTTGGGGAGGTACCTTCATAAAGGCAAGGGGAGGAATGAGGGTATAGGTGGCTTGTGGAGAGGAAACTGGGAAGGGGCATAACATTTGAAATGTAAATAAATAAAATAACCAATAAAAATAAGCTGTATCTATGTAAAATGAGTACATATCTCATGTTATAACTAAATTATCTCTGAAACATATTAAGACAATTTAAATGATATGTAGATTGCTGCTTAGGGACCTAAAATATACAAATATTCAATATAGTTATTCTTTCATTGACATTTTCCATTTATAGTGATTGTTTGTGTGTGTGTGTGTGCATTCTACTAATAAAAGTGACTGCATAAGTGGTTTTCTCTTAATTGAAAATATAAAATCCACAGAACTTCTGTGTTATTAA
Organism: Mastomys coucha; assembly: GCF_008632895.1. NCBI lineage: Eukaryota > Metazoa > Chordata > Mammalia > Rodentia > Muridae > Mastomys > Mastomys coucha. The sequence goes on along the minus strand of NW_022196898.1, from coordinate 59,902,468 downwards.
TGAGTCAACCCATTCACTCCTCCATCCACCTCTCTATCCATGCATCAGCTTAATAGCTATCAAAGACTCTCAATACAAGGTAAAAACAAGATGGAGATGTTGCATGCCCCAAACTCAAGCATTATGTTGCACCTCATAAATACATATTTACTAATCAAAAATTAAAATCATTGGATGACATAAAAATGCTGGGAATGCTGATTAGATTGTATTGATTTATGTCTATGTGTATCAATTTATTGCACCATCTGGTGACTTTCTAAGGCAGGTCCAACTGGGAGGCACAGGCCTCAGAAGTGGCAGGGCAGCCAGTACAGGATCCTTTCTACCTCCTTCTACATCTAGGAGGGGCTGTGTATCCACAGCCCTCTCTGCCCCTTCCGTGCAAGGGGAGAGCTTGTTTCCAGGAGTGCTCCAACCCAGGGACTCAGATGAGATCACCATTTTTTCTCCAGGGACTTTCTAAGGTAGGACCAGCCAGGAGGCACAGGCCTTAGAAGTGGCAGGGCAGCCGGTGCAGGATCCTTTATACGTCCTTCTATACCTCAGAGGGACAAGAGATCCATAGCCCTGTCTGTACTTTTCCTGCAAGTGGAGAGTCTGTCTCCAGGATTTGTTCTAAAATGTAGATTCTTAATAATATTTAAAAATGAAAGGTCAACAAGATGAAGGGCCCAAGTGAGACACCTCATTTCCACTTGGGAGGGAAAAGAAAACAATCACAATGGGTGGGGATTGGGGAATATGATCTGGTATTGGGTGGGAGAAAAGGACTGAAGCCCTGAGGGCCAGCAGAAATAAAGGAAACAGGCAACCTTGGGAGGTTGGAGGTTAGGGGGACTCTCCAGGATGTACCAGATACCTGGAAGGTAGGAGACTCTTAGGACTCAAAGAAAGGTACCTTAGATGAAATGCATGAAAGTAGAGAGAAGGAACTTGTAGAGACCACATCCAGCAGGAAGACAGCGCATCAAGTAAGGGATGGGGTTTACATCCCACAGTCAAAATTCTGACCCATAATTGTTCCTGTCTGAAAGAACTACATGGACAAAAATAGAAAGGAGCCTGAGGAAAAGGAATTCCAGCTACAGGTCCATGGTGGTATCCAGCTGAAGAGGAAGCCCCAAGGCCTGACACCATTACTGAGGCTATGGAGCATTCACAAAAAAGGACCTAGCATGACTGTCATCTGAAAGACTCAACAAGCAGCTAAAAGAGTCAGATACAGATATTTGCATCCAACCAATGAACAGAAGCTGTTGACCCTTGTTGTTGAATCTGGAAAAGCTGGAAGAAGCTGACAAGAAGGGTGACTCTGTAGGAGGACCAGCAGTCTCAATTAACCTGGACCTCCGAGATCTCTCAGACACTGGACCATGAACCAGGAAGCATACACCAGCTTATATGAGGCCCCCAAAACACATATACAGCAGAGGACTGCCAGATCTGGGTTCAATCAGAAAAGATACACCTAACCCTCAAGAAACTAGAGGCCCCAGAAAGTAGTGGAATGGGAGGTAGGGGTGGGGAGTGGACATACTCGTGGATACAGGGGGTTGAAAAGGGATGTGGAATAGTTGGAGGGTAGACCAGATGGGAATAAAATCTGGAATTAAAAAAAAAAGATTAAATAAAAAGAAGGAATACTTTAAAAATATAAACACAAAAGTAAAATTTACTATTTATAAAAGTTATATTTACTTCTGAGTTTAATTATATTCCATTCATTTACATGTCTGTTTTATAACAAACAATGGACACTTCTTACATATTTTACAGTTTGTTAGCTTGATTCCTTTGGACTTTCTTTTATTAATGCAGAATTTTTCTTAGATACTTATTAATTTTAATTTTAATTTTTCTGATCTGCAAAGCATCAGTTGAATATTGACAGAAATTCTACTCCATTGAAAGATTGTTGGTACAGTAATGCTATTTTCAAAGTCTCAATATTTATGAACAGAGGATATGTTTATATTTTAGTTCTAATATACTTACTTTATATCCTATAATTTTCAATTAAAATACATTAGAAAACATTAAAAAAAATTGAGCATCTCCTTTTGAAAAAATAAGATGTCTAACACATCATTTACAGAAAAAAAAAATTCTTATTTTTTTCAAAGTAGCGTTATCCTGAATCTAAAGTACAAAAGTATATTGAATGGAAATGGCTAGCACATCACTGGTGAACATATCTATATACTCCATTAAAATATTTATAAATAACACTGGAGAATACATATATAGGACAGGTGGTCATGGTAAAAAGACACTTATTCCAAAAAAATGCAAGTATCGTCCAACATAAATAAATCAATAATTAGGATACAGATATTGATAACTTGAAATTTAAAAGACACAAGAAATAACATCTCACTAAGTAGAGATAATATGGCATTATTCTTGCAATATATTCCCTAAAAATGAAGTATAGAAGAAACTTATTTTAGCACATTCAAGACTGTTAATCACAACTCCACAGCTTGAAGCATACTCAACCATTAAATTTAAACATCAGAAAAATTGCTTAAAATTTTACATTTGAAACAATTCTAGAACTTTTATTTTAGATTTGAATATTGTAAGAGTTTAATATTTATATGAAAAGTTTCATAACATCAATGTAATTGTTAGGATATGATGTAAGTTCAAAGAAAACAGTGATCAAAACAAAAATTCAATGAATAGCTATAAATATTTTCTAGAAAAATGGAAGTGTAAAATTAAACCATTAATTTCCATATGAAATGCTATACTGTATTATATTTTATTTGCATTGTGTTCAAAAGGATGGTAGCTGTTTATCTCTAAGAATTATATGACAGAGACCATAACAGCAGTTTTAAATCAAACAAATTTTAAGATGCTAAGGTATTTATTCTGGAAAAATGAATGTTATGCTTTTTGTTTTCTTTTTTTTTTATTGTTTCTTTTATTTTAACTACATCCACAGGATAGTACAAAGCAGCTCCAGAAATTTAAGAATCAATTATGTGTAAACTGTGGACATTTTCAGTGGTTCAGTTCACACTGTTGTACCATTTAGAAGATCATTGCCTTCAGGATAAAATTTCTGACTCCTTATGTCAACTTAGAAATTTTAAGTACAATAATATATATACTTACAAAAGATGTGCAACTACCTAGCCAGATTACTGACACCTCCATGTTTAATAATACTTTTATCAAGCTTGCCAAAAATTTAAAACTATTGTATTTACTTTGTTTTTTCATGAGTTACAAAATTAGTATGGTATATTAGATATAAACATATAAATTATGTTGCAAAGATTGTGGTTTGATAAATGTTATGAGTATTCTAGGTTATCATGGATATCAATCACTTTATAATATTAAAATGCTTTTGACATATTGCTAAAACTTTGACTGAGGATACCTTACTTTTTATTGTAGTAGGTATTTTGACAGACAACAACCAACCAAAATCCATATTTATACATAAAATTGTATCTTACATTTTTAATGAGTTGTCTCCAAGTATGTCCCAAACTAAAGGATGAAAGACCTCTTGGAGGTAAAATAGAATAATAAATAAATCCCAAAATCAACAATTTTATTACTTAGTGACTGACAGGGCCACCCTCTGCTACAAATGTTACTGGAGCCATGAGTTCCTCCATGTGTACTCTTTGGTTGTGGTTTAGTCCCTGGGAGCTCTGAGGGTACTGATTGATTGATGTAGTTGTTTTTCCTATGGGGCTGCAAAACCCTTCAGCTCCTTGGGTCCTTCCTCTAGCTTCTATCACTGTTTTAAATTTCACAGTTTAATTGACTTTTATTCGTATTTTAATAGACTAGTAAAGTTCATTGTACTTTTCAAGAGTGAACCAAAGTATACAATTTCTAGTATCGTTGATACTTACATTATCCTACATGAGCAACAACTGTATTTGCTTTAATATAAAAGAAGCACAATGGATTAGGTGTCTGACAAATTATTACTTCACAAATAGCATTATGATAGTCTTATTCACTAATTAATGACATACTTAAGCAACTGTTATATGAAATACATTGTTCTGAGATACCAAATGAAGGTACTTTTATTTTGATTTATTCTATGAAGTTATATTTATAATGTCATATTTCACAACTTCTATTAGCTTCTAATAGAGACTTCCTAGAAATACTATGACTATGTAGTAGTCATATGAAAATGTAAACTGGATCCATTAAATTTATCCAGGTGGGAAATAGCCTTGAACTCATTGGTACAGTAGACAACTTCCTTAAAAGAACACCATTGGCTCAGGCTCTAAGATCAACACTTGGTAAATTGAATCTCTTGAAACTGAAAATCTTCTGTAAGGCAATGAACACTAACATTATGATAAAATGACAGTCCACAGATTAGAGGAGAGTCTGCATCAACCCTAAGTAAGATAAAGGGTTAATATCCCAAATTTATAAAGAATTCAAGAAGATAGATGCCAACAACCCAAATAACCAAATTAACAATGGGCATCTCAAATGGCCAAGAAACACCTAAAGAAATATTCACTGTCCTTAGTAATCATGGAAATGCAAATAAAAATGACTCTGACTTTCCATCTTACACCAGTCAATAAATAAATAAATTAGTCAGTAAATAAAAATCCCAAGTGATAATCCATGCTGACAAGGGAGTGGAGCAAGGAGAGCATTCCTTCATTATGGGTGGGAGAGCAAACTTGTACAAACTCTTAGGAAATCAATTGGGCAGTTTCTCAGAAAACTGGGCATAGTTATACCTCAAGACACAGCTGTGTAACTTCTTGTCATATACCTAAAATATAACACACTATACCAAAAAGATATTTCTCAACTATGTTCATAGCAGTTTTATTCATAATAGGCAGAAACTGGAAACAACCTACATGTCCCTCAACTGAAAAATAGATATATAAAATGAGATACATTTACACAATGGATTACGATTTGGCTATTAAAAACACAGGCATCATGAATTTTGCAGGAAAATTGATGTAACATGGGAATATCATCCTGAGTGAGGTAACCCAATCCCAAAACGACATGCATAGGATGTACTCACTTATAAGTAGATATTAGCCATAACATACAGAATACGCATGCTATACTCCACAGACCCAAAGAAGGTATACAAGATGGAAGGCCCCAGCAAGGACGGTTGAATCTCACTTAGAAGGGGGAAGAAAATAGTTGTAGGAGGCAGAGAGAGGGAGAGAATTGTGTAAGAGAGCCTATGGGGGAGGGAATGTGGGCAGTTTCAGGATTGGGTATAGGGAAAGACAGGAGATGGCCATATGGCCACAAGAATTGGTGCATGTGGGGTTGGGGAGGAGAGCGGCATCTCCAATATATGCCAGAGACCTGGGATATGAGGTTTTCCAAAAATCAATGGGCAAGACCTTAGCTGTGATTCACAACATTGGAGATATGGAACCTGAGGAGGTCACCTCCTGTAGGCAGCCAAGTACCCCAATAGAGTGATATGGACACCAATAAAATTTTCAACATAAAATTTATTCTGTGCACAAGAAATGCAGGGATGGGGAGATGGAGCCGAGACTGAGGGAATGGCCAAGCAGTAACTACTCTAAGCAGAGACCCATCACATGGGCAAGCAATAATCCTTGACGTTATTAATGGTATTCTATTATGCTTGCAGACAGGAGTCTTGCAGGGCTGTCCTATCAGAGGCTCCACCCAGCAGCTGACTCAACAGATGCAGAGACCCATAGTTCAATATTGGATGGGGTTTGGGGACTCTTATGAAAGAGTTCAGGGAAGTATTGATGGTCCTGAAGGAGATAGGAACTCCGCAGGAAGACCAACAGAAACACCTATCCTGGGCCCTTGGGGATCTCAGAGACTGAACCACCAACCAAAGAGAATATAGAGGATGGACCTCAATCCCTGATTGTATGTAGCAGCTGTGCAGCTAGGTCTTCATGTGGTTCCTGAAGAATGGAAGCAAGAGTGGGGAGGGGGCTTTCCCTAAGGCTATTGTCTGTCTGTGGAATCCATTCTCCTAACTTGACTATCTTGTCTGGGCTCAGTGGGAGAAGCAGCGCCTAATTCTCAAGTCACTTGATGTGCCATGGTGAGGTTCTGTTCTCTCATAGTAGAAGGGGAGAGGGACTGTGCAAGGGGGAGGATTGGGAGAGCAAACCATGATAGGATGTAAAGCAAATTAAAAATAATATTTGTAATAAAATCAAACAGATTTTATATAAAATTAAGACATTAAATAACAGTAACATTTCTAATATATAATGTGTAACATATGTTTTGCTTAAAATAAAATTAATCATCTGTCATGATTTTCTTATAAAATATCACTTACCAATAAATCTGTGGTTTGCAGTGGTTGTTATCTCATTAAGACATAAAATAAGAAATATATAATTTATTGCCTGCTAGTTTTAGAAAGCAAAAGTACATTTTTAAGTTTTTATGGCCATGGACCTATGCTCAAAATGTGTTGGTTCATCTTCTATTTAGTAGCATTCATGTATACACCTAAGTAGATTTAATTTACTTTAAACATGAAAACATACATGAATAACTAAACTATTTATAAGAATCTCATGCATATATATACATATATATACTATAGGGAGAGAGAATTTCTTTAAGCAACGATATGATTTTTGGAGGAACAAAACAAAAGCATCTATTTATTCCTTCATCCAAGGGAGAGAAAAGAGGTAAACTATACCTTCCAGGAGCAGTGGTACTAGACTGATGGAAACATTGACTTATCATGTAATCTTGGTTTACGCATATGTTTTTATTTTATTGTATGAGTTAGTCAATGATAAGATAGTTCTTGCCCATATTAGTGATGGTGAGTTTTCAACTGAAAGCTTCTCGACAACTTTACATATCTATTTTCTAAGAAATACATTATTTTTGTATTACTTTAATATGGAATGAATTTTGTTTCATAGAAATAATGATTAATATTCTTTCAACAAACACTATATGAGTGATTATTATAAAAATATTATTTGTTTCAGGAAACAGTCTCAGACATGCATAATCTAGATTACTGATATAACTGTCAGAAGAAAAGTAAATATATCCAATAACTTGTTACCATGTCCGAAAGCCTGGATGATTATCCAGAGAACTAGTTGTTACCAAAGTCATTTCTGAAAGTTTCCATGCATTAGGATTTCATTCATAATCAGTCATTTTTATGACAAAATTGTAGAAGAGGATAGGCAGTCAATGGTTTTCAGTGCTTATCTATAGAATGAAAGGACAGACACTACTGTGGAAAGAACCAGAGAGATGTCTGTGTCAATCTACATTCTGTGTCCTGGTGGCATCAACAGCTATGACTCAATGAAATATGATCTCATACAATTCAAGATATGAATAAATTTGAAAATTGTGAGGGGTACATGAGACTTCAATCACAATTATGATTATGATTATTTCAAATGTTGCCCCCTTCCAGGCCCCCCTCTCCAAACACCCAATCACCTAGCCTTCACCTCTAAGATGGTGCTCCCCTACACCCCCACCCACTCTTACCTCACTCCTCTAGCATCTTCCTTCTCTGAGGCGTCAAGGCTTCACAGGACCAAGTTTATTCCCTCCCACTGAGGCTAGACAAGGTAGGCTTCTGCTACACATGTAACAGGAGAGAGAGAGTCATGGACCAGCCCATTTATACTCTTTTGGTGGCTTAGTCCCTGGGAGCTCTGAAGAGTCCAGTTAGTTGATACTGTTGGTCTTTCTATAGGGTTGCAATCCCTTTCATATCGTTCAATTCTTCCCCTAACTCTTCGAAGCCCAGGGTTCAGTACAATGGATGGCTGAAAACATCTGCATCTTTCCCAGTTAGCAACTGGAAGAGGCTCTTAGGTGACAGCTATGCCAAGGTCCTATCTGTAAGCACATATTGGCTTTAGCAATAGTGCCGGGGTTAGTGTCTGAGCATGCCACTGATCCTAAGGGGGGTAGGTCTCTGGATGGCCTTTCCTTTAGGTTCTGAACCCCTTTTTGTCCTGGGGTACCATGTCGACCTAATGTAGGTGGTCTCTCCAGATACTATCTCCCAGATCTTGGCCATTTTGGCTAATGTTTTCTCCATTGGGTTCTGGCAGATTCCCACATCTCAGCTGTCTGGGACTTTCTAGTGGTTCCTCATTCCCCATGGTACTGCTGCATATTTCTATTCAATTTCTATTCAATCCACTGGCCCTCTGAGCTTCACTCCTGTCTTCCTATACCTGATCCTGCCCACCCTTTTCCCCCTCACTCTCCCCTTTCGCACACAGGTCCATCCCTCCCTCTCCCCTTAAATTATTTTGTTCCCCCTTCCATATGTGATTGAAGCATCAACACTTGGGCCTTCCTTTTGTTAGTCTTCATATGGTCTGTGAGTTTTAGCATGGACATTCTGAACATTTGGCTAATATCCACTTAGCATTGAGTACATAACATGGATGTCCTTTTGGATCTGGGTACCTGACTCAGGGTAATATTATCTAGTTTGATTTACTTGCCTGCAAAATTCATGATGCCTTTGTTTTTAATAGATGAATCATTCAATTGTGTCAATGTACTCCATTTCCTTATCCATTCTTCTATTGAGAGACATCTTCAAAAATGTGCTGGTCTGACTGGCAATCTGCCTATAGAAGAATGCAAACTGATCTATACTTACCTCCTTATACACAGCTCAAGTCATAGTAGATCAAGATTCTCCAAATAAAACCAGATACACTGATTCTAATAGAGCAGAAAGTGGGAAATAGCCTCAAACACATTGGCACAGGGGAAATTTTCATTAACAGAGGACCAATGGATAACGCTCTGTGATCAATATTTTCCAAATGGGATTTCATGAAACGGAAAAGCTTCTCTAAAATAAAGGACATTATAAACGGCCACCTACAGATTCAGAAAAGATCTTTACTAACCCTACATCTGATAGAGGACTAAAATCAAAAATGTAAAATGGGCTCTCCTATTATTTTTTACAACTGAAGATAAATTAAAATTTACCCTAGGAAATATAGCCTAATATAATATTAGTGAACATGACTTCTTTGTCATTATTTGCTTTACTCTACTATGCAATAATATAGAGCCAATTACTTCTTAAACCTTGTTCAGTTTCGACACATTGTTGATTAGTTACTGTAGCCTTAAATTCTTTGAAACCTACTTTATTTAGGGTTCTTGAACACTTCAACTTCATTGTAGCCCACTGGTCAGAAGTAGGATGTCGGAAGCAGCAAGCTCTCTGCTGCAGTGGGCACAACAGGGCCAGAGCCCTGCCCTGCCACTGTGGTTGTACTGGTCACCATACCTGCTGCCCGCAGGGGACTGTCATGCCCAGGCACTGGGCACCAGGTGGGTGGGGGACAAAGTGGGGAGGGTAGAATGACCTATATCTGGCCAGAGTTTCTGTGCTCTGGGCAGGGCAGATGTCTGCCTGCACACTCTGGCCCACCGGGGGACATCTGAGTCCCAGTCTGTGGGGGTGGGGCAGAGAAAACAAGATAGCTGCAAGGGGGTCCCTTGGCCTCCGAAAAAAGACAGGGACGTAAGTCTCAGCCTCTGGACCTCGCAGGTAACACTGGATGTTGTGGAGGGGCTTAGAACGAGGGGAGAAAGGGGTAGGGATAAAAGCAGCAGCTTGTCTGACCTGTGGTAGGACAGGACCGGGAGTTCTAAGTCCAGCCTCATGGCTGGATCATCATAGTGTGTCTAGTTGAAAGGAAGCAATGCATAATCATAAGATATTTTATTATAGAAAAGAGAAATGAGGCTGGCCATGACCATGTAGAGAGAGAGAGAAAGAAGAAGAGAGGAGAAGGAGAGAGGGCAAGAGAGAAAGAAAGCAAGAGAGCAAGAGAGAGAGGAGGGGGACAAACTGCCCCTTAAATTGTGGGACTGGCATGTCTGTCTGTGAGGCAAGGCATACCTGGCTGTGGTCAGATGAATAAGGGTGGGGTCCACCTAGAATGCTGGGAGCATGGGGCATTGTCTACATGATAAAATACACATCTCCTGCAGGGGGTTGTGGGGGCTTGAGACTGAAACAGAAGCCAGGGACCCAGAAGGCATGGCAGAACTCATTCTGTCCCTTGCAGGCAGAAATTATCGCCCACTAGGCCTCCGGAGTTCTAGACCTGTTACTTGACTGGGACCAGGTTTCCTGAACAAACCACTGCCCACAGTAGGAGAAAAAGAAGATTTATTGAAAATGGGGTTGTGGAACTGTTTAGAAGTAATTCTTTAGGACAATTCCACTCTTTATTGTCAGGATACCAGCAGTTCAGTCCAATAACAAACACCAAACACAAATCAGTAGTCAGCAGTGGCAGTCCAGGCCAATAGTAAACACCAAACAGGTATTAGTAGCAACTCCTAGATCCAACACAAACCTCATGACTTCGCCAAATCAGCACGAGTCAACAGAAGCATCAAGAATCAGCCAAAGAACAAGAAGTTCTTCGGTGCTTTTCCTTCTATAAAATGAAGACCAGCAAAACTCAGAGAACTATCCCATAGATATTGAAGACAAGTAAAGACCAGCAAAGCCCTGCATGGTGTAGCAATGCAAAAGCATCCTTTGATTGTTTGTGGGGTTTCATTTATACTCCTTCCAAACATCATATGCCCTCTTAAATGTCTGCTCCAGCAAAACATCGCATTCCCTTTCACTTGTGTACTTCAACAAAACACAACACAGCTTCTAGAAAAACATTCTATGAAACAAATGAATTTCCAAAGAAACCTGAAATGTGCATTTCAAGGTACTCTTTTAGTTACATTCTATAAAGAGAACTTAGCAAATTAAATGCATCATTATTGCATTAATCAGCTAACGTCTACTTAAAGCTAAATGTTTCCTTCTCTTTGCACATCAATTCTCTCATAATTTTAATATTTGGAATGAAGCAAACCATAAAGTTTGCAGACCTCAGCTCTAAAATTTTATAGATTTTGCTATTAAAGCAAATATCAGTGCTGCTATGAAGCTCATAGGTTTAAACCTATGTGGATATAGTTCTAAAACATTTATGTAAATATCAAAAATCAATTTTTCTGGATCTTTGGTCAATATTCTATAAGAAATTACCAAGGACTTGTCAAATGTGATGATGCCATTTTCTACTATCACAGCAATGATGAGAATCTGAATTCTTCTACCCCTTCAACTAGCACTTAAACTCCTGTTCATAATCATTCTAAAACATGTGTGGCAATGACCCACCTAATTTGAATTTTTGGGTGACCTATATCAAGACTACTTTTTAAAAAACACAGTATTCAGCTGCAGGTGCCAAATTAAGAACAAACTTTAATTTAAGTTGAAGTATATTTGGAGCAATTGGAAATATCTCAGCCCATACTCATACAAACGCTTAAAGATAAAGAAAAATATATGATGAATGTAAATGTGTACATATATATGTAGATAGTAGTTAATAGTATTGGTATCATAGAATAGAGGTAAGTCTACTTCATAAAATGAAAATTTATCAAAGATATTCTTTATATACAATATGTACATGGTGCCTATTACTGTCCAGAAAAAAAATGCACAAATGTCAATATTTATTGCTAAAACATTTCTGCAAATGGTAACAGTCATTATACAATACTACTCTATTATGTCCGCAAGTCCCACCTATTGCTGTTTTGAATTCTAACATGGTGAGAACCATATATACCTTGTATGTACTTGTGACATATAAACACATATGTTGTTTAGGTTACCAGTAACACTGGTTAACATCTAGACATTATTAATTAAGCTTGTGGAACAAAATTATTTTTTATTCCAACACTATAGCAGTAAGTAGCTCTTAACCTGACTGAAATATCTACTTTCCTTTTTTTTTTTTTTTTT
>NW_022196898.1:59884865-59890587 GCF_008632895.1 Mastomys coucha | reverse complement strand
TTTTTTTTTTTTTTTTGCTAAAACTTTTGATTAGGGTTTTAAATAGACTTATTTAGTTTATCAATATTTAGTTTTAGATGGTGTTTGGGTTTTATATAATATTTTACTAGTACAATTCTAAACTTAACATTCTACTGGCATTGTGTTTCACAAAGGAGATATGCTTTAATTTTGATGAAGTGCATTTTTTATTTCTCTCCTTTTTGTTTTTCTTTTGTCTTTGTCCTTCCTTATTATAAAAAACTTGTTTTCAAGCTCAGTGTCACCTGTTAGGTTCTGGAAAGAGGAAATAGAGTAGGTTTTGAGGGTGGATTGGTGGCAGGCGTGGATGGGAACAGGAGGGACAGAGGGAGAGAGTACAGAAAAAATGACTGGAAATGGGGATATATAGTAGACAAGATCCAAACCTATGGTGGCAACCTGAGGGAAAACTATAATGGAGACTTCAGAGCATGAATTGGGAATTTTCTGTTACCAGGCAAGTTGTAAGACTGGGACACCAACCTAGCCACAAAACTTTCAAGCTTCAAACTCTTCTTTCTTCAAGATGTGCTCAGGAAATGTTGGCTCAGAACGTGTAGGAGTGACCAACCAATGACTGATATATTTTGAGGCCCACACCATGAGATAAAGCCCATACCTATACCACCTGGCTGGCCAGGACCAAGAAACACAATTGCTATAAAAGAAGGAGAGAAAGAGAGAGAGAGAGAGAGAGAGAGAGAGAGAGAGAGAGAGAGAGAGAGAGAGAGAGAGAGAGAGAGAGAATGAAAGAAAAAACAATGAAATGATTCAAAAAATTAACTACACTGAAAGATTAGTACCTAATCCAAATATCAGAATGTCTTCTGTTAGCTGATGGGGGTAGGTGCAGAAAACCACAGCCAAACATTGAATATACATGATGAACTACCCAGAAGAAAGGGAGGAATTATTTGAGCCTGACAGATCAAATAAACAATTAGAAGAATAAATTAGGCAGGGCTCATAGGTACTCACAGAGACTGAAGTGATAATCCCTGAACCTGTATGAGTCTACACTATGTCCTCTGAATATATGTTATGGATATTAGCTTAAGTTTTTTTGTGGGAATCCTCACAGTGGGAGTTGAGTTGTCTCTGACTCTTTGGCCTGCTCTTAGGACCCTTTTGTTTCTACTGGGTTGAATCATCCAGTCTTGAAATAAAGGTTGTTCCCAGTCTTATTGAGTCTTGTTTTGGTATTTTGAGTGGATAGTACTGGGAGACCTGGTCTTTTCTAAAGGGGTATGATAATAAGGCAATGTGAGGAGAGAACTGGGAGGAGTGGAGGGAGGGAAGACTGTGGTAGAGATGCATTGTAAGATTGAATAATAAATGAAAAGACAAAAGATAAAATTTGTGTAGTCAACTTTGAATCAGAATTTTTATTAACTTTTCTTCTTGTTACATTTTGACATGCAGAGCACAACTATGCTGTGTACCGTGCTTGGTTTCTATATCTGCATCAGCAAGTATTATGACTGTGTTTTCATTTGCAAAAGTTCATCCCTAAAAATTAATCACTTTTGTGTATGTATATGTGTGTGTGTACATGTGTGTGTATTTGTTATAGATGTATTTCTCTGATGATTCTAAGATCCATTACTTTTCCTCTATAATTTTTAAATACTCTTATGACACTGTTTTTCTTTTATTTTACTTTCATCTGGGAAGGGTAACTCCTGTGTAAGCTGCATATTGTAAAATATTCTTATTTTTAGTTTGCTATAGTTACAATGATGATGATTCCCATAAATTACAAGATATTCTGACCTTCTCAGAGGAGAATGATACTATGAATTAGTTCTTCATATTGATGTGCATGTGTGCTCCTTCTTAAAATAAATTGTGATTCATGGACACATTCAGAATTCAAAGGAGAAAAGAGCATAAAGTCATGTTCTGCATGATAATTATATTTTCTTGATTATTTTATAATCCTAGATTTATTCACAATACTCATTCTGTATGGATCTCAGTCTTTCTGTACCTCATCCAAGTTATCTATTATTTAGAGTTCTTGAAAGATAGAGGTAAATATGAACTGTAATATAGGATGATCACTTTGTGCTTCATGAGTTAACATGATTTTTGGACTCACTTTCTTGTTTAGTTATTTGTGCTTGGTTAAAATGTTTTACCTTTAAAAACAATACATACATTTTAAATGTTTTGCATGAAGGCTTGTTAGTGCATACATTGGTTAACAAAACAAACAAATAAACAAGTAAATGAAATTCACAACATGTATTCCTTAGCAATACTGAAATAAAAATCTTTATTTTCATGGTGACTAATTTAGTACAATATTTAAACATATATCATATGGTTATTCATATATTTTATCTATATTCTTGTATAACATTTGAAACAACTAGATTATTTGATAATTACTAATAATCTAAATTTGACTTAAGCCATGCATTTATCTATAAAATTGATTCAGTAATTTCTTTCATTTTAATCTTTTTCAAACATGATGATCCTAGGCATTCTTTTTCATTTTTTAATAATTGTCTCTGAAGTACTTCTTTAATGAAAGGTTCAAAATGTCTATTCTTCACTTGGAAATAGCTTAATATTTTATCTATTAATGAATTATGTGAAAGGATGTAGATAATTAGCATTATTTCTCATGAACACAAAGTGGTGATATCTGATAACTGTATGACAAAATAATACAATATTGCCAATGTTATTTGAGTGTGGTTTAAAAAAAGCAATGTCATCAACCTGAACTCTCTCTAAAGGGATTGGATATCAGGAAGAAGTCAGTGGAGGATGGAAGTACTTACAATATACAGGGAAAATTCCACAAAGATTAAGATTCTTCTTTAAGTCAAAGAAGCCACATATTACCTTTGATATTAAACTACAGTTGTCTTTTAATAAAAGCTTTATATTAAATTCTCTGTGTAGCACTTCCTGAATGACAAAAGTAGTGGCAGCTGTTTATACAGGGGATGTTTTTATTTGTGTGAAAAGTAATTTTTGTAAGAATGACTCATGAGTCACTCTATTCCCTTCTAAAAAAGAAATGATTTTATACTCCTGACATGTTGCATTGTTCAGTGCTTTGCTAGCTTATTGTAGTGCCTGGGATTTAATCAGGTGAGGTTCCCAACACTAAAGTCAACTGTTGGATCATTGGTGCCTAAGTGTATTTGCTACAACTTTTCCTCACCTTGGAGATAGAATGAGAAAATGTATTAGAAACAAATCATCCAGTAGTTCAAAAAGAAATTAGAGAAGTAGCCATGATGACAATAAGGGTATCCTCATTGTAATAATTGTCATCAGTCATTGATTTTTATAAATAATTAGGATGCATTTGGAGAACTCATATTTTATAATTATAATCATTTAAATTTTTACATTACATGTCACTTTTACTTTTCTTAAAACTGGAAAATGTAAATTTATTTTCCTCATATATTTGATATAAGTATGTGTGAAACTAGTTTCTGATTAAGTATAAATTTATATAATTTTGTTAAAAATCTATATTAAATATAGAAACTTATTAATGTGGTTTTCTGTGTCTGTGCTTTAGAACACAGTGGACAGTTGCTCATGAGGTCACTGCTTTAATTTTATTATATGTAAACTTATAGATTTCTGAATGGTACAATTATAATTAAAGTTATTTTTCTTACATGGAAAATCTGTTTAAAGTGTTTGTATATCATAATTTTAATTGGCTCTAAAGATTAATTTTTGAACAACTTTTGAAATTAAATCTAAAGGAATTATACTTACTTTAAATTATTTTAAGCATCCTCACTTGGATCTTCCTTTTTAACTTCTTACTATCTGTAGGGTGTATCATGGGTATTCTGCACTTTTTGGTTTATATCCACTTACCAGTGATGTCCCATACATGTCCTTTGGTGTCTGCATTGATTCACTCAGAGTGATATTTTCTAGTACCACCCATTTGCCTAAAAAAACACGATGTTCTTGTTTTTATTTTTTTATTAGATGTTTTCTTTATTTACAATATCTCAGGTTACCAGGCTCCACTCCAAAAATAAAAAAATAAAAATAAAATAAAATAAAAAACAAAAACTAAAACAAACCCCTGTCCCCCTGCACCCCCGCTTGCCACCCCACCTCCTCCTGCTTACTGGCCAAGGCATTCCCCTACACTGGGGCATAGAACCTTCACAGGGCCAAGGGCTTCTCCTCCCATTGATGACCAACTTGGCCATCCTCTACTATACACATGCTGCTGGAGCCATGAGTCCCCCCATGTGTACTCTTTGGTTGGAGTTTTAGTCCCTGGGAGCTCTGAGGGTAATAGTTAATATTGTTATATGTGCTAAGGGGATGCAAACCCTTCAGGTCCTTTGATCCTTTCTCTAGCTCCTTCATTGGGGGACCTGTACTCAGTCCAATGGATGGCTGTGAGCCTCTACTTCTGTATTAGTCAGGTACTGTCAAAGCCTCTCAGGAGACAGCTATATCAGGCTCCTGTCAGCCAGCACTTGTTGCCATCCCCAACAGGGTCTAGATTTGGTGATTGAATATGGGAAGTATTCCAAGGTGGAGCAGTCCTTGAATTGTCCTTCCTTTAGTCTCTGTTTCAGAGTTTGTCTCTGAAGCTTCTTCCTTGGGTAATTTTGTTCTTTTTAAAGAGGAATGAAGTATCCACACGTTGATCTTCCTTCTTCTTGAGTTTCTTATGGTTTGTGATTTGTACTTTGTGTATTCTGAAATTCTAGGCTAAAATCCACTTATCAGAAAATGCATACCTTGTGTGTTCTTTTGTGATTGATTGGTTACTTCACTTGGGATGATATTCTTCAGGTCCATCCATTTCCCCAAGAATTTCATAAATTCATTATTTTTAATAGCTGAGTAGTACTCCATTGTGTAGATGTACCACATTTTCTGTATCCTTTCCTCTGTTGAGTGACATATGGGTTGTTTCCATTTTCTGGGTATTACAAATAAGGCTGCTATGAACATAGTGGAGCACGTGTCCTTATTACATGTTGGAGCATCTTTCGGGAATATGCCCAGGAGTGGTATAGCTGGGTCCTCTGGTAGAACTATGTCCAATTTCCAGAGGAACGGCCAAACTGATTTCCAGAATGGTTGTACCAGTTTGCAATACCACCAGCAATGAAGGATTTTTCCTCTTTCTCCACAACCTCTCCAATATCTGCTGTCCCTGAGTCTTTTATCCTAGCCAATCTGACTGGTGTGAAGTGGAATCTCAGGGTTGTTTTGATTTGCATTTCCCTGATGACTAAGGATGTTGAACATTTCTATAGGTGCTTCTTAGCCATTCAGTGTAGAGGAAGGCCACTGATTTGCTGGAGTTAATTTTATATCCAGCTATTTTGCTGAAGTTGTTTATCAGGTTTTGGAGCTCTCTGGTGGAATTTTTGGGGTCACTTATGTATACTATCATATCATCAGCAAATAGTGATAATTGGACTTCTTCCTTTCCAATTCGTATCCCTTCGATCTCCTTTTTTGTCTAATTGCTCTGGCTAGGACTTCAAGTACAATATTGAATAGGTAGGGAGAGAGTGGGCAGCCTTGTCTAGCCCCTGATTTTAGTGGTATTGCTTCAAGTTGCTCTCCATTTAGTTTGATGTTGGCTACTGGTTTACCATATATCACTTTTACTATGTTTAAGTATGGGCCTTGAATTCCTGATCTTTCCAAGACTTTTATCATGAAGGGATGC
>NW_022196898.1:59862403-59884189 GCF_008632895.1 Mastomys coucha | reverse complement strand
CTCAGTGTCTGTTGTTATGTCTCCCTTTTCATTTCTGATCTTTTTAATTAGGATACTGTTTCTGTGCCATCTAATTAGATGGGCTAAGGGTTTATCTATTTTGTTGATTTTGCCAAAGAACCAGCTCCTGGTTTGGTTGATTCTTTGTATAGTTCTTTTTGTTTCTAGTTGGTTGATTTCAGCCCTGAGGTTGATTATTTTCTGCCTTCAACTCCTCTTGGGTGAATTTACTTCTTCTTGTTCTAGACCTTTCAGATGTCCTGTCAAATTTCTGGTATATGCTCTCTCCAGTTTCTTTTTGTAGGCACTTAAAGCTATGAGTTTTCCTCTTAGGACTCTTTTCATTGTGTCCTATAAGTTTGGGTATGTTGTGTTTTCATTTTCATTAAACTCTAGAAAGTCTTTAATTTCTTTCTTTATTTCTTCCTTGACCAAGTTATCATTGAGAAGAGTGTTGTTGAGCTTCCAAGTGTGTGCGTGTGTGGGCATTCTATTGTTTATGTTCTTATTGAGGAGCAGCCTTAGTCCATGGTGATCTGATAGGATGTAAGGAATTCAATCTTCTTGTATCAGTTGAGGCCTGATCTGTGATCAATTATATGGTCAATTTTGGAGAAGCTACCATGAGGTGCTGAGAAGAAGGTATATACTTTTGTTTCTGGATAAAAGTTTCTGTAGATATCTGTTAATTCCTTCTGTTTCATAACTTCGGCTACTCTCACCGTGTCTTTGTTTAGTTTCTGTTTCCATGATCTGTCCATTGCAGAGTAGGGTGTTGAAATCTCCCACTAATATTGTGTGCAGTGCAATGTGTGTTTTGAGCTTTAGTAAAGTTTCTTACATGAATGTAGATGCCTTTGCTTTTGGAGCATAGAGGTTCACAATTGAAAGTTCCTCTTGGTAGATCATACGTTTGATGAATATGGAGTGTCCCATCTTATCTTTTTTGATTACTTTAGGGTGAAAGTCAATTTTATTCGATATAGAATGGCTATTGCATCTTTTTTCTTGGGACCATTGACTTGGAGAATTGTTTTCCATCCTTTTATTCTGAGGTAGTGTCAATCTTTGTCACTCAAGTGGGTTTCCTGTATGCAAGAAATGTTGAGTCCTGTATGCAAGAAATGTTGGGTCCTGTTTATGTACCCAGACTGATAGTCTATGTCTTTTTATTGGGGAATTGAGTCCACTGATATTAATAGATATTAAGGAAAGGTAATTATTGCTTCCTGTTATTTTTGTTGTTAGAGTTGGAAATCTATTCATGTGGCTATCTTCTTTTAATTTTGTTGGAAAATTACTTTTTTGCTTTTTCTAGGATGTAGTTTCCCTCCTTGTGTTGAAGTTTTGCATTTATTACCCTTTGACGGGCTAGATTTGTGGAAATATATTGTATAAATTTGGTTTTGTCATAGAATACTTTGGTTTCTCCATCTATGGTAATTGAGAGTTTTGCTGAGTATAGTAGTCTGGGCTGGCTTTTGTGTTCTCTTAGGGTCTGTATGACATCTGTCCAGGATCTTCTAGATTTCATAGTTTCTGGTGAGAAGTATGGTGTAATTCTGATAGGCCTGCCTTTATATGTTACTTGACCTTTTTCCCTCACTGCTTTTAATATTCTTTCTTTGTTTTGTGCATTTGATGTTTTGACTATTATGTGATGGGAGGAATTTCTTTTCTGGTCCAGTCTATTTGGAGTTCTATAGGCTTCTTGTATGTTCATGAGGATCTCTTTCTTTAGGTTAGGGAAGTTTTCTTCTATAATTTTATTGAAGATATTTATTGGCCCTTTACGTTGGAGGTCTTCACTCTCTTCTATACCTATTATCCTTAGGTTTGTTCTTCTCATTGTGTCCTGGATTTCCTGAATGGTTTGGGTTAGGATCTTTTTTTCTTTTTACATTTTCTTTGACTGTTGTGTCAATGTTTTCTATGGCATCTTCTGCACCTGAGATTCTCTCTTCTATCTCTTGTATTCTGTTATGATGCTTGTATCTATGGTTCCTGACTTCTTTCCTAGGATTTCTATCTCCAGAGTTTTTCTGTTTGTGATTTCTTAACTGTTTCTACTTCCATTTTTACATCCTGCATGTTTTGTTCAGTTCCTTCACCTGTTTGGTTGTGCTTTCATGTAATTCTTTAAGGGATTTTTGTGTTTCCTCTTTAAGGGCTTGAATCTGTATAGCTGTGTTCTCCTGTAGTTATGTAAGGGAGTTATTCATGCTCTTCTTAAATTCCTCTATCACCACTATGAGATATGATTTTAGGTCCCAATCTTGCTTTTCTGGTGTTTTTGGATATCCATCTTGTTGTGGTGGGTGGGAGTAATGGGTTCTGATGAAGCCAAGTAGTCTTGGTTTCTGTTGGTAAGATTCTTGTGTTTGCCTTTTACCATCTGTTGATCTCTGGTGTTAGATGTTCTTGCTGTCTCTGGCTGGAGCTTGTTCCTCCTGTGTGTCTGTAAGCCTGTGTCAGCACTTCTGGGATATCAGCACTCCTCAGGTAAGACCTGTTTGCAGTGGGCTGTGGTTCAGTTGTCCTCCCTGAGTCCTGGGGTCCAAATAAACCCTGGTTACAGACTCTCCATTTGCAAGGATGGGGCAGAGAGGACTGTGGATCTGCAGTACCTCCTCCTAGGAAGACAGAGGTAGAATGGATCCTGTGCTAGCTGCCTTGCCACTTCTGAAGATGCCCTTGTTTTTAATAGCTGAATAATATTCCATTTTGTAAATGAACCATATGTTATGTACCCATTCTTTGATTGAGGGACATCTGCATTGCTTCCAGTTTCTAACTACTACAAATAAAGCCTATAAGAACATAGTGGAACATGTGTCCTTGTAGTATGGTTGCACATATTTTGGGCATATGCCTAGGAGTGGAACTTCAGGTAGAATTATTTCCAGTTTCCTGGGAGCTGCCAAATTGATTCCCAGAGTTGTTGTTCACAACTACTTTCAAATTTCTGACCCTCTGTACTTCTCCCCATCTCCTTTCATATCTGAATTGCCCTCCTTCCATATCCCTCCTCTCCCAGATATCTTCTCCCTCTAATTCCTGAGATTATTTGTTTCCCCCTTCTGAGTAGGACTGTAGCATCTGTACTTTGGTGTGGTCTTTTTTCTCCTTGGGTTCCATATGGTCGGTGAGTTGTCTTGTGGGAATTCAAAGCTTCTTTTAGGCTAAATCCACTTATCAGTGAGTACATACCATGTGTGCTTCTTTGTGACTGGGCTACCTCACTTAAAATGATACATTTTAGTACCATCCATTTGCCTAAGAATTTCATGTATTCACTCTTTTTAATAGCTGTGTAGTACTCCCGTGTGTAATTGTACCACATTTTCTGTGTCCATTCCTCTGTTGAGGGACATTTGGGTTATTTCCAATTTCTGGCTATTATAAATAAGGTTGCTATGAACATAGTAGAGCATGTGTCCTTGTTATATGTTGGAGCACCTTTTGGGTATATGCCTAGGAGTGGTATAGCTGGGTCTTTTGGTAGTACTATGTCCAATTTTCTGAGGAATCATCAAACTGATTTCCAGAGTGGTTGTACCATCTTGCAATCCCATGAGCAATGGAGGAGTGTTCCCTTTTCTTCACATCCTTGCCAGCATCTGCTGTCACCTGAGGTTTTTTTTTTTTTTTTTTTTTTTTTTTTTTTTATCATAGCCATTCTGACTGGTCTAAGGTGGAATCTTTTCTTTTCTTTTCTTTTCTTTCCTTTTCTTCCTATTTTGGTTTCCTTTTGTTTGTTTTCTTAGTTTTGTTAGTTTGTTTCTATTTTACTTCTGTAGTATTTTTGTTTATTTTTTGTTTTTAATTCATGTTGACTATAGTTTCCTGTCTTTCCAACCCTTTCTGTCCAAAACCCACATTTCTCCCAGCTTCACTCCCAACCTCCCTTCTTTCACAGACCTACTTCCCCTCTATTTTCTTTAGTAAAGACCATGTCTTCCATGAATATCCATAGAACAAAGTATACCAAGATAAAATAAGACTAATTATAAACCCTCTTATCGAGGCTGGTCAAGGCAACCCAGTTGGAATAAAAGGGTCCCAAGAAAGTACTAAAAGTGTCAGAGATAGCCCCACTCCCACTGTTAGGCATCCCATGAAAACACCAAGCTAAAGAAAAATAACATATGCAGAGAATTAAATGCAGGTCCATGCAGGTACCTTGATTGCTGTCTCAGTCTCTGTGAGCTTCTATGACCCTCACTTAGTTGATGTCTGTAGGTTGGTGTTTTTCACCAATTTGCCTGCTGTGTTCTTCCTCCAAGTCTTCCACAGTGCTCCACAGGCTCCAAGGGGAGGGACAAGATAGAGACCTCCAATTGGTCCATCTCCTCTGAATGTTTGCCTGTGGTATCTGCATCTGCTGCCATCAGCTGCAAGTTGAAAACTCTCTGATGATAATTGGGATAGGTACTCATCTATGAGTACATAAGAATATATTAAGAATTATTTTATTGACTTTTTTCTGTCATAGGTCTTTGGACTATCCAAACCTGGTTACTAGTCATCCAGGAAGTGTGGGACAAGCTCTCCCTCTCATGGTCTCAAATTGTACTAGTCATTTGTTGGCCATGTTTACAAATTTTGCGTCTTCATTGCCCCATTGCATGTGGGATTATACGTGAGATATATAGATTATAATTGATGTTTTTTTGACTGTGTTAGTATCCCATTACCAACACTGGAAGCCTCTTCTGGTTACAGAGGATGACTATCTCATGCTCTGGATCTTTTATTACTAGGAGTACTCTCTAGGATTACCCTTGTAGACTTCTCTGAATTTCTACTGCACTAGGTAGTAGTGCACATTGCCCGCCCCCACATTCATGTCCATTATGGTTGTCTTTCCCATATTCTGCCCTTCAATCCTTCCCCCACATGATTTCTTTAGTTTCCATGCCCACCCATCCCCAGTCCACACACAACATTTATTCTGGTTCCCCTTTTAAAGATTTATGTTTTCTGGCTAGAGTTGTTACTTAGTTTTTCTGTGTGGTCTGAGGCATGATTTTAAAGTCCTTTACTATTTATAATGGATCAGGAATTAGTGTACTATTTCTTGTTTTACTTTTGTCAAATGTAGTCTCTAAGCTCATAAAATCTCTGTAAACCCAAGTCACACAATCTGATAATGACCATGTATTTACCACAATATTGCTCATTTCTTAGCTATTAGATGTCAGAACTTCTGTAGGAATACTTGATATTTATTCAATGTTTCATGAGAATTTCTTGCTAGTTTCAACCAATCTTAAGCAAGGACACTATGATTGATAACTGCATTAAAAATCACCTATAGTGAACAACTTCTTTCCTGTTCTAGAATACATGCCTGAGTATCAGTGACCAGTAGTGTAGGATCTACTTATTTGTTTATATAAAATCAAAATATATTAAAGTTTACTTAACAATTTGCAAGAAAAGATTGAAATCTTTTATAACATGGGATGACAAAGGTATATATTTGATATATAGTTTTTAAATATCTTCTCAATATTAGCAAAGAAAG
Source organism: Mastomys coucha (assembly GCF_008632895.1). Classification (NCBI taxonomy): domain Eukaryota; kingdom Metazoa; phylum Chordata; class Mammalia; order Rodentia; family Muridae; genus Mastomys; species Mastomys coucha. The sequence continues at coordinate 59,878,659 of NW_022196898.1, read as the reverse complement.
ATCCATTTCCAGACGATTCCTGAACTTTCTCCCAGCATTCTTGTGCAATAAGTGTCCAATTTAAGATGGAAAATTAGTTGCCTTTAACTCACTCTAACAGTGTGAGGATTCTGCTAACTTCACAGGGAAGACAGAGTAATGAGGATCCAGTGAATGTTTTCCTAACATAGGAGAAATGTTGAAATGTCTACGTTCAGAAAAGTGGAAGCCTGTAAGTAAGAACCAATGTGTTAAAAAAAATTAGATACCATACATCAAATACTTCATAAACTGTTCTTTAACATAAAGACCACCGAACAAAATTATCCACAAGAACAATTGTTTACAAATGGCTTCACAAACTGAAAATGACTGTGGATAATTTGGTTTTCATTTCAGTCATAATATTAAAATGAAATAGATTTCATGTGTCCAACTACTATAAAAAACATTGCCTTTTAATAGTTGAATATCATTAACCTTAATATCATAGAGAAAAGGGAGTAAAATCCTTTGTAAAATGAAATTTCAATATAATATTTCTCATGTATCACCTATGTCAAAGAGAGGTCTTAAGAGCAGAATAAACGTTCAGGGACACTGTCCCCTGTCATGCTGTTAGGAATACTATGAAAACACTTGGCCAACAGCCATAACATATATTCAGGAAACTTAATGCAGACTCAAGTAGGCTTCAAAAGAGAATAATTTTAACCAATAGGGAATATTACCTGTGTTTAAGAAATACTATAGACTCATCTCATGAATACTGACTCACATGGCTGATAAGTCAACATAAGTTATTTAATATAATTATATAACTTTATCTTGTGAATTATATGTCCTAATAATACATTTAGGGCTTACTTTGCTAAACAGTAGGATTTAAAGCTGGGTAGAGTGGCACCTGCCTTTCATTGTTGCATTTGCTTGATTGAAGCATGAGAATGAGAAGTTGAAAGCTAAAATTGCTACTCAGACAATTCCATATGGTCTACAGAGGAAGACCCTGCCTCAGTCACCAAACACATACAAAAGAACATTTAACACATTCCATTTTATGAAGTAGTCTAAAATATTAATATTTAATAATACCTCTCCTGTTTTACATAATTTATTAAGTACTTGTTGATTAAGATACATAAATATAATGTTGAATTTATTCTCATTTTATAGTTATTGATCTTAATTTCTAGTGTTGAAATATTAAACAGAAAATGTTAATACTATAATTATAATAGAAACTAGAGATTAGTCTAGAAAATAGCTTTCTAAAGCATCTTGGGTTTATCTGGCAAAGTCTAATTTGAATTTATATTCAAAGAACTTCTGTGTAAAAGTTGGTCTTTTAATAAAAACTATTATATGTTATAGTACTCACTCATATGTAAATTTAAAGACTTTGTTGGTACTGTCATATACTTTATATCATGAGCAGATGTTTGATCCTTGCTTAGGAAGATATTACAATAGATATTTTAATTTATTACTTTTTAAACATAAATAAAATTAGTCTATTGATTTTAAATGATTGGTAATATTAACATCTGTAAAAACTATGTAATAGCCTCATCATTGATATTAATTTATTTAACTGTTTTATATGCATAAATATGTCTTTCATATAGCATATAATAATTTCAATAATTTGCACACATATGAGTGTCTAGAGAGTGTTAAATATGTGATAATGCCACTATTTACAATAACTCTCATGATCATTCTGGTTTCATGCATTTCATTTTAATTGACATTGTGAAATGTGATATTGCAGACCATATATTATTACGATTACATCAAGACTTTGATTTAAAAAAAGTAGATTGAGAAAACAATTTGACAAAATATAAAACCCCTTCATTTTAAAAGTATTGGAGAGTTAGGAACCCAAGGCCCACACCTAAACATAATAAAAGCAACTTTCCTGCAAACCAACCGTCAATATCAAATTAAATGGAGACATACTTGGAGCAATCCCACAAAAAGCAAGGACAAGATAAGGATGCCCACTCTCCGCATATCCTTTCAATATAGTACTTGAAGTGCTAGCTAGAAAAATAAGACAACAAAAACAGATAAAGGGAGTACAAATGGGCAAAGAAGAAATAAATGTATCACTATTTGCAGATGATATCATAGTATACATAAGTGACCCCAAAAATTCTACCAGAGAACTTCTCCAGCTGAAAAACAACTACAGCAAAGTGGTCAGATATAAAATTAACACAAATAAATCAGTAGTCTTCCTTTATACACATGATAAACAGGCTGAGAAAGAAATCAAGGAAACAACTCCCTTCACAATAGCCACAAATAATATAAAATAGCTTGGAGTAACTTTAACCAAACAAGTTAAAGGTCAGTATGACAATATATTCAAGTCTTTCAAGAAAGAAATTGAAGAAGATCTCAGAAAATGTAAGGATTCCCCCACGCTCATATATTGGCAGAATTAACATCATAAAAATGGCCATCCTACCAAAGTCAATCTACAGATTCAAAGCAATCCCCATCAAAATGCCAACACAATTCTTCAAAGACATGGAGAGAGCAATTCTCAAATTCGTCTGGAAAGAAAAAAACCCAGAATAGTGAAAACAATTTTTAACAATAAAAGAATGGCTGTGGAATCACCATACCTGACATCAAGCTTCACTACAGATCAATAGTGATAAAAACTGCATGGTATTGGTAGGAAGTCAGACATGGTGATCAATGCAAAAGAATTTCAGACACAGAAATGAAACAATACACTTACATACATTGATCTTTGACCAAGAAGCCAAAAATATACAATGGAAAAAAAGAAAGCATCTTCAATAAATGGTGCTGTTCTAACTGGCTGTCTCTATGTAGAAAAATGAAATAGAACCATAATTGTCACCTTGCAGAAAACTCAAGTCCAATTGGATCAAGCACCACAAGATAAAACCAGATACACTGAATCTAATAGAAGATAAAGTGGGAAAGAGCCGTGAACTCATGGGCACAGGGGGGAATTTCCTAAGCAGAACTCCAATGGCTCATACTCCAAGATCAAGAATTAATAAATGGAACCTCATGAAACTGGAAAGCTTCTTAAAGGCAAAGGTCATAGTCAACAAGACAAATTGGCAACCTACAGATGGGAAAAAAAAAACTTCACTAATCTTACATTTGATAGAGGGCTAAAATCCAAAATATATGAAGAACTCAAGAAGCTAACCACCAAAAAGCAAACAACCCCATCAAAAAATGAGGTATAGAACTAAACTGAGATTTCACAACAGAGGAATCTCGAATAGCTGAGAAGCATCTAAAAATGTTCAAAGTCCTTTAGTGAACAGGGAAATGCAAACCAAAATGATCCTGAGATTCTACCTTATACCAATCAGAATGGCTAAGATCAAAACTTTAGTGGACAACATATGTTGGTGAGGATGTGGAGAAAGAGGAACACTCCTCCATTGCTGGTGGGATTGTAAACTGGTACAACTACTCTGGAAATCAGTCTGGAGGTTCCTTCCTTAGAAAATTAGAAATAGGTCTAACTGAAGATCTAGCTATACCACTCTCCAGAATATACCCCAAAAATGCCCCACCATGACACTATGTTAATAGAGGCCTTATTTGTGATGGCCAGAATCTGGAAGCAACCCATATGTCCCTCCACAGAAGAATGGATACAGAAAGTGTGGTTCATTTGCACAATGGAATATTACTCAGCTATTAAGAATGAGGACACCCTGAGTTTTGTAGGGAAATGGATGGGACAGGAAAATGTCCTTAGTGAGGTAACTCCGCCCCCAAAAGCGCATGCATGTACTTGTATGTACTCACTAGTAATTAGATACTAGCCAAAAATAAATGTACAGAATACCCAAGATACAGTTCACAGAAATTAAAAAGTCAAGAAGCCAAAGGGCCAAAATGAGGATGCCTCAGTCCCACTTGGGAGGGAGAAGAAAGCAACTACAAGATGGGAGGGAGGGATGGATCTGGGAGGGGAAGGGGATGTGGTGTGGGAAATAGGGGAACATGACCATTGGTTGGGGGAAAAGAACTGAAGCTCTGAGGGTAAGTAGAAAGAATAGAAACTGTCAACCTCAGGATGTAGAAGGTTGAGGGGAAACTCCAGGGTATACTAGAGATCTGGGAGTTGAGAGAGAATTTCAGGAATCAAAGACGAAATACCCTACAGTAGGGAGAGGGTACTTGTAGAGATCACCTCCAGCAGAAAGATAGGGCATGAAGTGAGAGATGGGGTTACTATCACACAGTAAAATTTTGATCTATAATTGTTCCTGTGTGATAGAACTACAGGGATGGAAATGAAGAGGAGCCTGAGGAAAGAAAGTCCAGCAACAAGCTCAAAGTAGGATCCAGTTCAAGGGGAGGTCCCAAGGCCTGACATTATTAATGAGGTTATGGAGCACTAGCAAAAAGAGACCTATTATGGCTACCCCCCAAAAGACCCAACAAGAAGTTGAAAGTGTCAGAGGCAGATATTTGCACCCAACCAATGGACAGAAGTTCCTGATCCCTGTGGTTGAATTAGGAAAAAGCTGGAAGAAGCTGAGGAGGAGGGTGGCCCTTGAGGAGGACCAGTAGTCTCAACTAACCTGGACCTCTGAGATTTTTCAGACAATTGACCACCAACCAGGCCTCATACACCAGCTGATATGAGGTCTCAGCCCATATACAGCAGATGACAGCTGTGTCTGGATTCAGTAAGAGAAAATGCATCTCACCCTCAAAAGACCTGAGGACTCAGGGAGTTTAGAGGTCTGGTGAGGTGGAGGTGGGGGTATGGACTTCCTCATGGAGATGGGGTGTGGAGGAGGTATGGGATGTGGAAAAGTCAGAAGGTGGATCAGGAGACGAATAAAATCTGGAGTGTAAAAATAAAAAAGTATATATATGTACTTTTATATATATATATATATACTTATATATATATATATAAAAGTATATATATATATATATTCCATTCCTGTAATCATCAAAGTTAGAGGCTTATGCAATGATTGAAAAGAGAATGCAGTAAATCTGAACAGGTTTCCTTTGTATTTATCAACTTGAACACTTAGAGAATGTGCTCCCAAGGTCATTTCCTACTCTTACATAACACAAAGCACAAAGTTAAGTCAAATGACTCTCAGTGATTAATCTCATGGGTAAAATAGATGAAGGGACACTTTGTCAAATGAGTTTAAACTTTTAGAGCCATTTTTGATGGACATAGTTTTGTGGTAATGTGCTCACATTTACTATCTGGGTGTATGGACTCATACTGTTACTTTTCACATTGGGTGTATAGATGCAAGCAAGCTCAATGTCCAATATGTGCTTTATATTTAATATGAAAATGAAGACCTCTTAAAATATACTAATAAGGTAAAATATTATGTAACAAAATTTAACACATTCAAATAACAAATGAAAGTGAAGAAAGGAGCCCAAGAAATAGCACAATAAATAGATACAGAGCCAGAGATACACTCGTTTTATAATGAGTAATCCCATAAAAATAAAAAAAAAACTGGAGGTCATACTACATACAAAAACTATCTCTATACTTCATTCCTTCTTAAAGGGGGAAGCAAAATACCCATAGAAAGAGTTGTAGAGATTAACTATGGAGCAGAGATTAAAGGAAGGACAATTCAGGGACTGCTCTGCCTGGGAATCCATCCCATATTCAGTCATCAAATCTAGACACTATTGTGGATGCCAGGAAGTACTGGATGACAGGAGCCTGATATAGCTGTCTCCTGAGAGGCTCTGACAGTACCTGACTAATACAGAAGTAGAGGCTCACAGCCATCCAATGGAATGAGTACAGGGTCCCCAGTGAAGGAGCTAGAGAAAGGACCAAAGGAGCTGCAGGGTTTGCAGCCCCTTAGTGCAAACATTGATATGAACTTACTAGTACCCTCAGAGCTCCCAGGGACTAAATCACCAACCAAAGAGTACACATGGTGGGGCTCATGGCTCCAGCAGTATATGTATAGCAGAGGATGGCCAAGTCAGTCATCAATGGGAGGATAGGCCCTTGGCCCTGTGAAAATTCTATGCCCCAGTGTAAGGGAATGCTAGGACCAGGAAGTGAGAGAGGGTGGGATGGTGAGCAGGGGGAGTGGGGAGGGAACAGGGGTTTGTTTTAGTTTTTGTTTTATTTTATTTTAATTTTTTTTTTTTGGAGGGGAACCTGGGGAAGGAGATATTGTAAATAAAGAAAACATCTAATAATAAAAAAACTATCTCTATGTTACAAATGTTTCTGCCAGACACTTATTCCTGCTATCTTCACGTTTTACACACTTGATCATTTCAGTTTATTGCTCATATCTTCTTCCAGTAAAGGTTGTATTGAGTGCATGCCATAAGTGTTCTTTTGTGATTGGGTTACTTCACTCAGCATGATATTTTCTAGTTACATCCATTTGCCTAAGAATTTCATGAATCCATCATTTTTAATAGCTGAGTAGTAGACCATTGTGTAAATGTACCACATTTTCCATATCCATTCCTCTGTTGAAGTATATCTAGGTTCTTTCCAGCTTATGGCCATTATAAATAAGGCTGCTATGAACATAGTGGAGAATGTGTCCTTATTACATGTTTTGGCATTTTCTGGGTATATGCCCAGGAGTGGTATAGCTGGGTCCTCAGGTAGTATTATGTCCAATTTTGTGAGGAACTGCCAAACTGATTTCCAGAGTGGTTATATCAGCTTGCTATCCTTAATAGCAATGGATGAGTGTTCCTTTTTCTTCACATCCTTGCCAGAATCTGCTATCACCTGAGTTTTTGATCTTAGCCATTCTGACTGGTGTGAGGTAAAATCTCAAGGTTGTTTTGATTTGCATTTCCCTGATTATTAAGGATGTGCACACATGACATACACTCACTGATAAGTGGATATTAGCCCAGAAATTCGGAATACCCAGGAGACAATTCACAGACCACATGAAGCTAAAGAAAAAGGAAGACTACAGTGTGTATACTTCAGACCTTCTTAGAAGGGGGATCAAAATATCTATGTAGGAAATACAGAAACAAAGTTTAGAGCAGAAACTGAAGGGAAGGTCATCCACTGACTGTTCCACCTAGGGATCCATCCCATATACAGTTACCCAACCCAGACACTATTGTGGATGACAAGTGCTTACTGGCAGAAACCTGATATACCTGACTCCAGAGAGGCTCTGCCAGTGCCCGACTAATAAAGAAGTGGATGCTCACAGCCATCCATTGGACTAAGCACAAAGTCCCATTGGAGGAGCTAGATAAAGAACCTAAGTAGCTGAAGGTATTTGTTGACCTGGCCTGCAGGTCACGTTATTCGGGGAATGAGGAGGGTCACAACCTGTGAATAAAGAATGGGCGAGAGAGACGACAGGACTCAAGGAAGCATTGCTTGTCAAGAGCCGTTTACTTAGTGCAGACGAGCATATTTAAAGCAAAAATCTTGGAGGGGAGAGGGAGAGGAAGGAGGGAGATGGAGGGTTACAAAATCTTCTGGGGTTGAGCTCCGGTGTGACAGGTGAGGAGGGGGTGGATGACAGGTGGAGAGGGGGTGGATTTCCGTGAATGTTCTTTTCCCAGGGTCAAGCCGGATCTTTGTGATTGTCAGGCAGGATGTTAATCTCAGGGTTCACATCCTTGTGATTGTCAGGCAGGATGTTAATCTCCGGGTTCTCAATTATCTGGGGCAGGATATTTATCTCAAGGCTCTCATGGTTCCCAACAATTTGTAGCCCCATAGGTGAAGAACAATATGAACCAATCAGTACCCGCAGAGCTCCCAGGGTCTAAATCACCAACCAAAGAGTACACAAGGAGGGACCCATGGCTCCAGCTGCATATGTAGCAGAGGATGGCCTTGTAGAATATCAATGAGAAGAGAGGCCCTTGATCTCATGAAGGCTTGTTACCCCAGGGTAGGGGAATTCCAGGACAGGGAAGTGGGAGGAGGAGGGTTAGTGATCGGGAAGAAGGGGGATGGGATCAGGTGATTTTTGGAGGTAATATAATTTGCAATGTAAGTAAAGAAAACATCTAATAAAAGAAAGTTGTATTGAATGCTGTTATTTTATATCTTCCTTCTTTATATTTGTCATAAATCATTTCTCTTTTCCTATTCACATAAATGTTTCCTCTTAATAATACATTTTATTTATTGGAATTGCTTACTTTGATCCTTCCTAAACCATAAGAAAATTTTCAGAGTGGCAGATGGAGTTTTTTCTTTTTCCAATAATATAGCCCCGAGTGCTGAAGACTGCCCAGTACAGAATAGTGATTTGAAAGCCACTGATGAGTAAATGCATGCATAAATTTCAAATTGAAAGCAAAAGTTGATAGTGATTTAATACACTTTCCAATCTTTAACATACTTGATATTGCAAACCATTTCACCTAGTTGGTTCTGCTTCTTTCTAGAAGTATTTATATAACACATTCTGATTTTCTTTTTACTCTCAGGAAACTCAATTTAAATGTATTTTCTTGTCTTTAAATGTACAAAATTACATCATTAAAATTAGTGATGAACTAATTCTTAAAGAATTAGTAATTAATTTAATCCATTGTAGTTAAATTCATAAGGTAACTAGTTTCTTGTAGACATGATTATTGATGCAAATCAAAATAAAGTGTTGTTGCTAAGTATCTTCATTTAAATTTTGTTGTTCTTTTGCTGTTGTTCTATTTTTCTACCTTTTCATTTTCTTAAGTATTATATACCATATACTTGTAATTTGATTAATACATAAAATGATGCTAACCTCAGCAGATCTATAAGTATAACAGGATGTAGATCTTCTAGTCCTATTTTTACTTATAATATATGTGATTTGAGAACTGGTATGCCAGAAGCCTGCCATGTCATTTGTCAATCATGGCATGTCAATTACTTAAAAGACAGAGAGTACTTTTACCTTGATGACGTCTTCCAGGGAACAGCTCATGAAGAGTATTTCTGGGCACTTCAAACTTAACTCTATTATTGAATTTAAAAAAATTAAAGTATGAGAAAAATTATTTCTGTAATTATTCACATCATACATGAATAAAGTTAGAGGCTAGAAGATAATTATTGATTGATGTCAGTCACAGGTGCTGCAGTAGACAGAGAAGCTCACCAAGATACTAAGCCTTATTTTCTAAAGGAGCAGTGGGGTAGAGTATTTTGGGAAAGACAAACACCCAGCTAACTTACTCCAGTTACTTTATTCAAACATCATTCAGTGTTAATTGGAGCTAAAAAAGGTTCCAGCTAACAAAAGTTATCTTGTCCTTTGATGCTCATGAGGGCACACAACCCACATAATCTCAGTCCCTTTGACCACATCTAGCCACAGTGGAAAGTAAGAACTCCAGGTTTGTCAAGGATGTCTTAGGACCAAGACTAGTACAGTTACAAGCTGTTATGCAACACCAAGTGCAGATCTTCCAGAGAAAACATTTCCTCAAGTTTCAAAGTATTATAACTATTTCTCAACCTCTACTTATTGACCCAAACATAGCAAAGGCTTTGCTGAAACAATTCACTCAAAGCCAGACATAAAGGCTTTACTGTACATTTCATTAAAAGGCAGGCATAAAAGCTTTATTATACATGTCACTACAGATAATATCTGTAACTATTTGTTTTAAATTAAAAGCAAGATTGAATTTGCTACTGAGTATTATTTACCACAACCTGAATAGCTTTGGAATTAGACTGAATGAAATGACATTGAGATATCCAAATGTACAAAGAAATTGCAATTATGTAGGCCATGATCTCTTATGCAAATGCTCAGGCAGTTAGAATTATAAAGAATGAAGAAGCTAATATTTGTTGGAGGTTTCTCTAAGATAGAAAACTAAAGCTGAAGTCAAAAAAGTTGTCATTGATAGTTTTCCCATACTCTCAACATTACAACTCTGACCAATGGAAGACTTTGCCATTGAAATGGATCTTAGGTCCTTGATATGAATAGGCTGTTCTCAAAACTTCTCATTCCTTTGCTTCCCAAACTTACTTCAATTTATTGAATTAAATTACATTCTCATATATGTATTTTGTATATGTATATATACATACATACACATACCTATATATGAATACACATATACATACTCATATACATGCACATACATACAAAATATATGTATGTGTATGTATGTACATATATTTTGTATATGTATATATATACATATACACATATGTACATACATACATACATATATATGTGTGTTTGTATATCTATATCTATCTCTCTCTATATATATTCATGCTCCCACCTTTGTATCTAAGATGTACACACACACACACACACACACACACACATATATATATATATATATATATATATATATATATATATATATATATGGAGGTATATATGTACTTTGAATATGCTTGGCCCAGGGAGTGGCAATATTAGGAGATGTGGCCTTGGTGGAGAAAGTGTGTCACTATGGGAGTGAGCTTTAAGAGCCTTTTCTATCTGCTTGGAAGTCAGTCTTCTGTTTGCCTTTGGAATGAGATGTAGAACTCTCAACTCTTCCCACATCACTTCTACCTACATTCTGCCATGCTCCTATCTTTATGATAATGGACTGAACCTCTGAACCTTTAAGCTAGCTTCAATTTAATGTTGTGCTTTATAAGAATTATCTTGTTTATGATGTCTGTTAACAACAGTAAAATCCTAAGACATATATATGAACACCTACTTATTTATAAGTAACCTATGTGTGGGGGTCCACCCAGCAGAGCCCACACTATCGTGGGTAGTCTCGGACTGGAGATTATTGAGAACTTGTGGAAACAAGCAGGTGGGGAAGATAAAGAGATGACATCAAGAAAACTTTATCAAGGTGTATCTTTACTTGGGAAAACTGGGTATAGATAGCAAAAGACAGAATCGAAACCAAATCTAGTTTTTTAACATAGATGTGATAGCAGGCATAGAAGCACAACAGTCTGTATACACAACAAACTTCAAATGGAGTTCTGGCAGAAGCAGGCTGAGTTTCAGTTCTTTTGATCTTCCTGAGCTGCATTGTCAGTGTTCCCCACCGCAGGTGGGCAGCTGCAGTCCTGGGCACTCTTTAGCTTTAGAAGCTGTCCGGGCTGAGGGGAGGGAGTCCACACCTATGTATTGTTTGTTATTTGACATGTTTATACCTTAAACGAGTATGAACTTCCCAGTCCTCCATGTCTTTCTCTTTCTAACACTCATGACTTTGTTTTGTTCTCTGACCAATTAGTTAAACAATGCCTATGACTATGACTCAGGAAATCTCCATTAGCAACAAGTGGGCTCACTGGGGTAAAGGGTCTAAAGACAATGATGTCTATAATTACCAGAAGCCAATAATTTAGGTCAGGTAATGGTCAGGTCTCATAATCTCCCCATCCATCCATTATTCATTGTTCATAGTACCAGTCTTGATTATAAAAGAAATTTGAGACTTTGAATTTTAGCAATAATGGAGCAGGTAAATTCATTTAATCTTAAAGACAAACTGGATATTGTTTTCTGTATGAGATAGAATGAACCTTTGAAATGTAGAAGGGGAATGTGATATACACCCCCAATACTCCAGATGTCACCTGGGTCACAGGCCGAGTGTCCAGGTGGAAGCAAATAGGGAAGCTGATAAAATGAAAAAAGGTCATAAAAGACATGCCTTTGGAAAAGATATGGGACTCGAGCTCCTTTGTCTTTGTGTAATTTTTTTCTGGACCACTATGAAGTAAGAGGTTTTGCTTTCTTCAGTGATTCTTGACATAATGTGTTGTGCCATCAAGATTCTGTAGTGACAAGGCTGAGTAACTATGAACTGATACCTTGAAACAGTGAACAAGATAAATCTTCTTTCCATTCCATTTGCTTATCTTGGAAATTTTTACACTGAGGCTGAAAGCTAACAAAAAGAAACAAATAACATCAATTAGACAGACTTGAAAAATAACAATGACTTTCTAATGAACCTGCTAACTCTATTAATAAATGGAGAGATATTGTTTGAAGAATGCTGTAAAATATTTGTATAGCTGTATTTTAATTAAATTGGAATGTGTGAATTGAAGAGGCATAACTGCCTTAAGAATGGAATGAAAGTTTATAAATACTTTCTGTTCAGTGCAATTAACAATACACAGAATAGAAACCTTGAAAACCAGTTTCATCATACATTGTCAACATTCATTTATTTATTAAACATTGAAATGCATGCTAATATAGGAGAGAATTATAATTTTTAGTTACTATCTTCGTTGGACTTGCCCAGTGTTTACTTGGCTTCTTCATGCACAGAAGTCTTGGTACTATGTGAATACCTCAGTTTGCTTGAGGCTGCTCTCATAATTAACCATATGTTGTTTGATATCTTTTAATTAGAAGTTATTTTATTTTTGTTAATAAAAGTAGTCAAATAATTTTATAAAGATGGCAAACAATATCTGTTAGTATTGAGTATTATTGGTAACAGTTTGAATAATATACTATGAAATCAATACTCTTAGCACAATATGTTAGAATATAATATAACAGAGTCACAATATATAATAGTGTTATTGTTCATGACTATAAACTTAATGTCAGAAATTAAAAGTGAATATATATGAATATGTATGCATATACATATATATTCATGGTGACTCACACTATTAATGTTCCTGTTTAAAATTCTCTGTTACTCATCTGCATATACAGTCAAAGAAAACATTATGAGTTTGTAAAACTAAAATGCATTATTTACACTTGAAAATGTTTATCTTGCATTTTACACATCTTCTGATAGTTGCCATGATCTGCTAGTTTATAGTCTGTTTAGAATGTCACTCATACATTTTACTACAGATTTGTAATTTTAATCTATGTTTATGAAAAGATAAATTAGTTATTACTTATAATTGAATACCTATTTTCATGCATATATTACCAAATTGTAAATATTGAAATACTATATAGTATCTATTATGTAAATGTAGTCATGTTATATTAAATTTTTTTTAAATTAATTACTTCATTTATTTACATTTCAAATGTTGAATGTTTTCCCCCTCCCCAGTGCCCCCTCCACAAGTGCCCTACTCCCTTTCCCCCTAAGAGGGTGATCTTCATCCACCCATACATTCCTACCTTACCCATCTAGTATCCCCCTTCTCTGATGCATCAAGCATCCACAGAAACAAGCACATCCCCTTCCACTGAGGACAGACAAGGCAGGCCTCTGCTACACATGTGCAAGGGCCACAGAGGAGCCAGTGTATGCTCTTTGGTGGCTTAATCTCTGTGAGCTCTGAGGGTTCTGGTTAGTTAAACTATTGTTCTTATGGGTTGGCAATCCGTTTCAGCTTCTTCAGTCCTGACCCTGACTTTTCCATAGGGGTTCCCGACCTCATTCCAAGGTTTGGATGTTTAAGTATCTACATCTGTGTCAGTCCAGTGCTAGTATAGCCTCTCAGATGACAGTCATACCATGCGTCTGTCTGTAAGCACAAGATGGCATCAGTAATAATGTCTAGGTTTGGTACCTGTTCATGAGCTGGATCCCAAGTTGAGGCAGTCTCTGGGTGGCCTTTTCTTCAGTACATGCTCAATTTTTGTTGTCTATGCACTTCTTTTAAAAAGGAACAATTCTGGGTCCAAAATTTTGAGATGGATGGGTTTAGGGGTTAGGGGATTCCATGTTTGCTCTGCCACAGGGCTTATTCACTTGGAGATGCAGGACACAGGAAGGTGTCAGGCCATAGTGAAGCCCTGGGATCCAGTTTAGGAGGTGGGAAAACACAGTCTGAGGCACAGGACAGCTGGGGCTAGCTCAGGGATCCCTGTGCCTGCAATGAGACCAGGGCCATTTGGTTCTCAAAGCTCTTGGACATCCAGGTGCAGCTGGAAGATATGGAAGAGGTGGTAATGAAGTGGTGGCCTACAGGCTGGAAGGGATGGGGGCTCCAGCTGGTCCTGCAGGGAGAAGCCTTGGCTTGATGGCAGCCAGGTTTGGCTTGAGCTTGGTTTGGTGGTAGCTGTGGCTGGAAGCACAGAGAGACCTTCTACAGGAGAAGGTGAAGGCCTTCTCCATGGCTCTGCATTGTGGATCCCGTTAAAATGAGGCAGTCCATGGCTTTAAGACATTTATTGTCATGGTGGAAAGTGGATGAGTAGAGCCATACCCTTGCAGGGAAGAGTTTCTGGGAAGGAAAGCTTATTGACTAAGACCTCTAGGCCTATAGGTACTTCTTGAAAATGGAGATCTGTCTTGAGCCTACATGACCACAGGTCGAGTTCTCTACATGTCGAGGGTCTTGAGAGGCATTTTCCTTATGTGACTGATGGCCAAAATATGGGGAACCTTAGCTAGTGACAGAGGCCTGGTGCTAGGGAACAGGTAAAGGAACTATCATCCCTTCAAGGTTTCCACCTCATGAAGACTTAGCTCAACTGGGTACCAAGCAGCCTTTCACAGTCCCTCATTCATGTATGCAGCAAAATGGTAGATCATGTTTTCATATTCGTTCTGTTAGCCTGTTTACTTTTATTGAAGAACTTAGTCCATTGAAGTTAAGAAATATTAATAACCAGTGATTGTTATTTCCTGTTATTTTGATGTTGTTGTTGGTGGTGGTGGCAGTAGTGGTATGAGTGTGTGTGTGTGTGAATGTGTGAGTGTGTGTGTGTGTGTGCATGTGTGTGTGTATGTGTTCTTTCCTTGTTTTGCTGGTATAGGATAACTTATTTCCTATGTTCTTGGATGTGTTTAACCTCTTGGGGTTGGAATTTTCCTTGTAGTATTTCCAGGCATTGTAGTGTGTGTGGCTTCTCACCAAGCATCTGTCTGCAGATGTAGAGAGATGTTCCCATCTTGTACAGCAGTATTACAGCTGGATGCTCATCTCTCTGTTCTCTGTTCACCCTTGGTTCTGTGCATGCAGGTTCTCTCTTACATTTTGTCCTTGAAAGATCAGTTAAAAATTAATGTGTTGATTCAATCTTTGTGGTAAGAAGTTGATGGGAGACCATGATATAGAAAATAATGGAAATAAATATATGTATAATATATTTGAATATGTTGATGCATAGTATTATTAGTTTTGAATGTAGAATAACATATGGAAAATGTATATCATGGATCTGGAGTCAGATCATTCTTGCAAGAAGAATTAGGTTAATTGTTCTAAGTGGATTCTCAACAATGCATATGCAATCTACTAGTTTGCCACAAAAGCAAATTACAAAAATCTATTGCAAAAGTACTAAGTAAAAGGCTGTAATTATGAAGACTTTAAATTAGGCTTTAACTATCATAATATTTGATTACTTTGCTTACCTCAATTTAGAAATACTTATCTCTGGACATCAGACCATTTATAATTATATTGTCAGTCATGTATTTGATTGAAGGTATTGTTTGTATTTGCTGTAGGATGAGGTAATGCAGAATAATAATTAACCTTGTTGTCAAATAATATGCAACATACAATATTTGGTGTTGTGATATTTACTATATTGATTTTTGTCTTGTATGATTTCTTTTGAAAATCATTGTAAATAATTCTTAGCACAACACATTTATATTTACTTATCTTTACCTAATGTTATTAATAAATATTTTCATTTTAAATTTCCACATGTGTCAACTTTGAGGACAAGAAGTAAACTTAAAATATATATTAATTTATTTAGTCTTTTAACTCATTTTTAGCATTTAACTCATTCTGAAAAGCATTCAGAATACTGCACACAGAAAAAAATGAATTTTGTGTTGTATGTTATATTATAATACTTTTAGTTTTTTTATGTATACTGTGTTTCCTTTTGTATGAATACTATAAAATGGTATTCATAAACTATTAAAATCTTCAACATAAAATAACTTTGAAGGTCCAAAGCTTTTGGATATGTATTTTTATTTATTCCCTTAACCCTACATCACATCAGCAGTGGCCATATGATGTAAGAGTTTGTTTTCTTCTGCAACACGGTTCTTTAAATTGAACTCAGGTGACAAGGATTGTCACCATGCACCAATAAACTTTGATCTCTCTGGTGTTAGGACTTATGTCTCAATCTTGAATGATTGCATGGACTAAAACTTAGAGTAATATATTGTAAAATAATTTTAGGAATTGTTATTTTTTAAGTGCTAAAATTTATATTAAATGCTTTCAGAATTTCCCAACAAAATGTAAGATTGCAAGTTAACACATGCATCCTTTATTATATTAACATGCTCCTACTGTATTGAACATATTTGAGAGTTTTCTTTCCTTTTTTTTTTTTTTTTTTTTT
>NW_022196898.1:59831430-59862393 GCF_008632895.1 Mastomys coucha | reverse complement strand
GAGACAGGGTTTCTCTGTGTTGCCATGGCTGTCCTGGAACTTACTCTGTCGACCAGGCTGACCTCAAACTTAGAAATCTGCCTGCCTCTACCTCCGAAGTACTAGGATTAAAGGCTTGCACCACCACCACTGCCTGGCGGAGAGTTTTCATGAAAAGGTGTCCAATTTGTTTTAGTCTACAATTAGAGATGCTCTGATTATTTTTATCCTACATTTTTGTGGCATAATGCCTCATTTACTTTTATAACTTGTAATATCCCTCTATATTTGATATGACTCTACTTAATTATAGAATAGGATCTTATATTGTTGAGTTTAATTTCTTGATATTTAAGTAAATAATAAATTATATATGTAAACATTATTCTCCTTGAAAAGAATACTCTTGTGATCACAGCAACATTCAGGGAACTGCAGGATAGTATATTGTATTAAATGAGACAGATGTAGGGAGGCAACTAAATATTTCATCATCTCTCTTATATGAAGAATCAAAAGTATTTGATAAGAATGTAAAAGGGTTATTACATAAAATAACTTTGGTGGTATAGGATAACTGAATAATACTTAACAGTTTGCAAAAAACGTAGTTAGAAGATATAAATGCATGTTGAGTAGATATAGATGATATAGATAAAAAGTTGTTTGGTGTCAAGGGAAGAGGGAAGAAGGTTTATTGAGTATTTGATGAAAGGTCTAGCAATAACAGGCTTTAATTAACCTGTTAGATTAAACAGTTATGTGGCCAATATTGATCCTCTGATAAAGATCTCTTCAGTTAAGTTTCTATGCTACCTTCAGAATATTCTATCTACTTCTACATTGTTGCTTATTATATTTGGTCTTCTTCCTATACTGCATAGTACAGACTATGAATTTTAACTAATGCAAATTCATTTCGGCATCATGCATTTGCATACAGTGGAAAAGAGTGTAGTATATGTACTTTTAGAAAATAAATATCTCTTTTCTGATATATTGTCATTGTAAACAAATAGTAGTAAGTACTGCATTTTTTTAGTATAGAAAAGGGTGTATTCAGGGAATAGAGAGGGTAGTTAAGAGGGTCGTAGAGGCAGAGAAACGCAGAGAAAGAGAGAGAGATTAGAGGAGTAGAGGCTGGTCGTGACAACTTGGAGAGAGGCGGGGAAAGGAATGAGGAGAGAGAGGAAGCAAGAGGGAGCAAGAAGCAAGACAGAGAGGCAAGAGGGAAGCAAGAGTCATATACTGCAATATTATCAGATTAAATAAAGTTCTATTATGGTAACAAGTTTCTGATTTTCATCTTCAAGAAAATTGTCAAAAGAGTACATGGAAGAAAATAAACTCATGGCTGAAATCAACTAGAAAAAAGAGAACAATATAAAGAAGCAATGAAACCAAGATCTTGTTTTTAAAAAGAAAATCAAGAAGATAGTCAAACCCTTATCCAAACTAACTAAAAAGCAGAGGGAGAATATTCAAATTGCCAAAATAAGAAATGAAAAGGGGACATGACAAGAGACACCAAAGAAATACAAAGAAACACTAGGTCCTACTTTAAAACAACTGTATGATACAAAATTTGAAAATCTACAAAACATGGAAAAGGTACTTGATATCACTTACAAAAGTTAAATCAAGATCAGGTAGTTTTAATAGAACTATAACACCTAAGGAAATAGAAGCAGTAATTACAAATTTCCATAGACATAAAGCTTAAGGCTAGGTGGGTTTAGTGCAGAATTCAACCAGACTTTAAAAGAAGAGCTAAAACTAATACTCCTCAAACTATTCCATAAAATAGAAACAGAAGGAACTCATTCTACAAGGCTAGAGACACCCTGATACCTAAGCTACACAAAGACTCAACAATTGCTCTCATGAACACTGATGTGAAAATACTCAATAAAATACTTGCAAAATGAGTTGAAGAACACATAAAAAAATATTATTCACAATGATCAAAGTGGCTTCATCCAGGAAAGGAGAGGTGGTTGAACATATGAAAATTAATACATGTAAAGTGAAAGTAAAAAAAAAAAAAAAACACCACCACCATGACCACCACCACCACCACAACAACAAAACATGATCATTTCATTAGATGCTGTTAAACCCTGTGACAAAATCAAACATGCCTTCTTGATAGCAATCTTGAAGAGAGCAGGTATATAAAGCATGTACCTAAAACAATAAAAGCAACATACAATAAGCCAATAGCCAATAATAAATTAAATGGAGAGAAACTTAAAGCAGTTCCACTGAAATCAAAGACAAGACAAGGCTGCCCCTCTCTTCATAACTTCTCAATATCATACGTGAAGTTTTAGCTACAGCAATAAGACAGCTAAAGGAGATTAGAGGGATACAAATTGGAAATGAAAAAGTCAACATTTAACTATTCCCAAATGAAAATATTCAAAATGACAGCAAAAATTCTATGAGAGAATTCCTACAGCTGGTAAACACCTGTGGTAAAATGGCTGAAAACAAAATTAATTAAAAAATCAGTAGCACTCCTTTATACAAATGACAAATGGGCTGAGAAAAAAATTAGGGAAACAATACCCTCAACAAAAGCCACAAATAATATAAAATATCTTGGGACAACTCTATCCAAACAAGTGACAAGGAGAGTAGAGGAGAGAACTACAGACTGGGAAGAAAACAGAGAAGGGGATCTGTGATTGGCATGTGAAGTAAATTAATTAATTAATTAATTAATTAATTAAAAAATTATTAAAAGAAAATAAATACCTAAATGCAATTAAATTTATATGAATGTAGAGTTATGATTTTCATGTCTCTCCAGGAAATAATAAATTAAAATGATATATTAAGAATTATAAATTATTACAGATAAACACATGAATCCAAAATATCTGCCATATAAGTTTGATTTTAAATCAATTTAATACAGTTTTTCTCCATTATATTACGATATAATTCACTATAAGATCTCAAAATAAAGCATGTTATTTTATGTTACATTTAGAATGTTGGACATATTAACTGAATGAAAGTGATAATCTCATGTTCTGAACAAATAGTATCTAAGTGAGAACTACCTAAAATAAAACAATCAAAATGTCCATTAATATGTGTAATGGTCACTGACAAATAAATGGTGAAATTAAAAGCTGGAAGCCAGTCTGAGTCAGTTGTCCACCTTCAAAACATTGAGTTTATAAAATATGAAAATGAATTTTCTACTAAATTGAAAAATACACTGGGAAGCTCTCCTGTTTTCATTGCAACATTGCAAAAGTCCAAGTTCTTCATTAAGCTTGAAACTTCTAAAGGGAAAAGTATATGAAACTTCAGAAATATGCCCCTGTCTATAAAATACTTCTTTGTAAAACAAACAACCAAACAAAGTAAACAAACAAAACTTTCTCTGTACACGGCCATTGGGACCTACTGTTTTGAGGAAAGTTCCAGACAGTGACAGTCATTTTCCAAATCCTATGATCTTAAGACTCACAACCATGACAGCATGTCTAGTTTCTTCTCTAATCTAAACCCCAGTGAACATTTATTTTGAAGGAAGAAATAATAAATTCAGATGACAGAATCCATAGGGTGAGAATAAATACCAACATCTGTTGCCAGTCTTCTTGTATGTGGGTATCCAAGCAATTACACAGATCCAGCAATGGAGAATTTCATTTACAATCTTATGACAAATTCTAAAAGAACTCACTGGTTAAGCCCATGTAACTTCATCTGTGCTCCTGCTACGTGCCGTCTGCTGACTCCTTCAGAGCTGCTTATTCTCATAAAATCATGTGTGCCTCAGGCAGCATCCAGCTATCAGGGCTTTGCACGCCCAGGAGCTAATTGGCGGAACCAGTTTTCATCAAATATTCATACCAGAGACTATTTTTAAAGTTAATTTCAAAACTAGCCCTCTTTTCATTTTAATCTCATATATTGCTGTTGAAATTTCTTGTGATATCTCTACTTACAGACAACCCCAAAAGGTATTGCCTGTTATGAACTTTCCTTAGTGGAAAAAGGAGGTGACTTCATTGTCATTCCACCTGCCACTGGCTTCACTGAAATTAGGCCTGAGCCACTGTTACAAAAGAAGACAGCACTGGAAATTATACACTCATTGGTGCTAATGTATGATGATGCTGCCAGCAAAATTATGTATACTGTGCATATTCCCTATATTAAAATTATATTTTGTACTATTATATAAAAATTAATTATTTTTATTTAATCAAATTTTAAGAGATTATATCATCTTATATGTTTGAGAGGGCCTTATATTTGTTTTGAATTCTTTCTTTCATTTAAGAAGACAAAGAGAAAGCATATCCAAACTCCAGGTCCTAGATAATTTTTCTAATCAGCATCATTAATATAATTGAAATGACAACATACTACTCTTTTAAAGCTAAGTATTGTGAACATTTAAAGTTTAGCAATGCTACAATCCCAACTTAATTTGTTTTAATAAATTTCAGTGAGGTACACATATATCAAAAGAGTTTTAACACAGTGAATCATAAAATTGTGAAAATGACTCAGTTTATTCTTTCATGACTGTGGATGAAACAAAAAAGAATCAACAAAATGTAATATGCATATATTAGTACTTTGTAAGTTCTAAGTGACATTTATAGCTTTAAAGTTTTAAAAAAAAATTAGAATTTTTTTGTGGAAGTTCCCAAAAAGTGAATGCAAATGTAGAACAACATAATTTGAAAAATGTTCACCAAGAGCTACCAAGACAGCTTATCAGATAAATGTACAATACAGACAAACAGAAAACTTGAGTGTGATCCCTAGAACTCATAGAGAAAGGTGAAAATAGACTGCTGAATGTTCTTAGCTGACCTCCAAACATATGCTTGCGTGTATGTGTGCCTATACTCTTACATACACATCATGTGCTTTTCCACTGAATACTACTTTGTCTTTTTGTAAAGATTATAAGAAAGACAGCACACTTGTGGTCATAGAATATAGATTAAACATAAACATCTATTAAAATTTGATAAAATAATTTGTTAGTTTTAACAATTGATATATTAAACAATTTTAATTATAGTTAAAATTATAAATATATATATATATATTTATATATAATGATATATAAATGTCATTAATGAGAATGTGGAATTATATTATATTTCACCTACCATGTATAGAAACATAAACTTTGTGATGATTTCATCCAGTACACCTGGAACATAGCCCAGAAAATCATGCTTCAACAATTAGGTTTAACAAGATGAACTGATGTTTTTCACATTCAGTATTTATTCTTAAATGAACAAAACTTGTATACTCATGCATCATTATTTTCATAGATTTTGATTCATTATATACCATTTATAGTTGCTCTTCATCATGAATATGTGTTATAATTTTTAATGATGGATTTCTACTGATAGTCAATTATGTTATATATTATTTGCATGTGAGCATCTTTATCTTGTTTTTAAATTTTGCATGTTAAATTTAGCTAGATATAAGTTTTAAGATTCTAAAATGAGAAAACAACTTATGTTTTAAAAGTCAAGTCATTCTCTAATTTCCATACTTTTTTCATATGATTATGATCAATATGTTGTCATTTTGTACAAAGGTGTTGGAACAGATAGATATATGTATTAAGTATTTTAAGAAGACACTGAAACAGCATAAGTAGTAAATAGACAAGAACAAGAATAGTGTAAGAACAATAAATAGCACTATTCAGAGAAAGCATATAGTATGAATATGGATTCCATCATTCTTTTTAGCATATAGCTTTATGAATTTCAATATTTTTACTTCCGGCCTTCATGAGATTACCACAGTTGATTCAAATACACATTTCTCCCATTTCAGACAAAGAGGGTAGATTTGTAAGAATAAGTCTACAGTAACGTGTTCTGTTTTAGGACCAGATTAAAGTGGTGGCCTAGAAGCTAACATTATTATGCTTAGTTATATTATTCTGTGTCTGTACATTATTATGTATAGATTTATGCATGGGTGAATCATCAAAGCACTTTGTATTTTACTCAGGAATATTAGGTTTCATTTCTGTTGTAACTCAATGATTGTGAGATTATGTTTTACTCCCAGATGCTCCCTGTGGCAGCTTGCTGTTCTCATCGTGAGTTACATGCGTTAGTGGTTATGTGAGGGCAAATATATCAAATATATATATATAATATATATATATATAAAACCATATGTGTGTTTATATATATGTGTCTATGTACACATATCCACACACATATATATACATATATGTATATATATACCATATGTCTGTGTGTGTGTGTATATATATATATATAAAATCATAGTGACATAAATATATACTATTTCTGGCCATATGCACATATATTGCAAACTGCATTGTCACCTCTTGCAGTAGTAATTTACTAAATAATAGTAGACAGGTAAGTTATATTCTTCTTGCTGTCACTTTGTTGAAATGAGTGTTCATTAATGCAGGAAACACAGCCACCTTACACTTTACCTTACACATGTTTTTTTTTGTTCCTCTCATGTAGTGCTTCTGTCACCAAAGTCTATAAAATTGACATAGTTCAGGCTTTTTGCAGTTGGCTATATAAAATGAAGTTTGCCTTCTTGAGAAATAACACATGCAATATCAAAACTAATTTCTGCAGCCCTACCAAATGTTCCCAGTATATCAATACCTTCTTGCTGGTGTTTAGTTGCATCAACCTTATTAAGTTAATGAGAATGCTTCCACTCTGTACAGGCAATGACATTTCAAAGATTTTTGACCAGGTACCTGTGAATCTCACTTTTAAAGTGAGTTCAAGATAACCTGCTGTGCAAGGTGATACATTTGAATCTATTTGTATTCTTCTATATGTATTCATCCAGTAGGACCAGCATCACTTCCTGTACCATGCAGGGTTTGTCACTATTGCTCTCTAGTACAGCAAGAGGTCAGGGATGGTGATTCCTCCAGAAGTTCTTATATTGTTGTTCAGGATTGTTGTAGCTATCCTGGGGTTTAAGGCATCATTATTTATAGATTATATGATATTATCAAAAGGGACCCTCAAAACTCTATCAGAGGACATCTAAGATAATAAACAATATCAATAAACTGAAAAAAATGACTAGGCCTCTTTTATTCCAATAATAAGTAGGCTGGGAAAGAAATTAGGAAAATGACACCCTTTGGATAGCCATAAACAATATTACATATCTTGGTATAACTCTAACCAAGCAAGCAAAATATCTGTATGACAAGAACTTCAAGTCCCTTAAGAAAGAAATTAGGGAAATTGTAAGATGGACCCTCTTTTATTGCCTTATTGTTCTAGCTAAAAATTCAAGTACTGTAATGATTAGACAGAAAAAGAATGAGCAGCCTTGTCTTGTCCCTGATTGGTACAAAAGACAATTTCATAAACATAACACCAATGGCTCAGGCTCTAAGATCAACAATTGATAAATGGAACCTCAAGGAACTGAAAAGTTTTGTTAAACCTCAAGGAACAGAAAAGTTTTGATAAAGCCTAGGACACTGTCATAGGACAAAACAGAAGCCTATAGTTTGGGAAAAAAATCTTCACTAACCCTACATCTGACAGAAGACTAATATCTAATATGTGTAAGGAACACAAAAAGTTAGACCCCAAGAAACCAAATAACCCAATTTAAAAATTTGGGGTCAGTGCTAAATAGAGAATTCTCAACTGGAATCTCAAAAGGCAGAGAATCACTTAAAGAAATGGTCATCATCCTCAGTAATTATGCAAATGCAAAGCAAAATGATCCTATGATTCCACCTTACATGAATCAGGATGGATAGTATAAAAAACTCAATAGACAGCATGTGCTAGTGAGGATGTGAAGCAAGGGAAAACTCATTCATTGCTGGCGTGCTGGAGGCCAGCTCTGTTGTTCTGGTTCTCTCTTGAAGGTAGCTGAGGGGGAAGCATGTAGGTGTGTGTGGGGTGCATGGCAAGACTTGGTCTTGCAAGAGATTAGGGTTGCTTTTTATAGTAAAGTATACCTATCTTGACTTTAAGTTACTCCTAGGTCAGAAACTGCAGGCCTCTGGAACTATAGACATGTATTGCTAACTGTGATATTAGGTTAAGGATTTATTCCTAGTACTTCCTTCCCTGGCAGGAGGGGCCAAAAATCCCTTATTGACTTAGCTGATTAACTCTTTGTTAGCCAGTGATGAAGGAAAGGAAAAGAATTAAAATCTTTTACACAGTCAAAAATGCACAGAGCATACATTCATGCGCACATTACATTTTCATTCACATTCTCATTTACACCCAAACACATTCACATTTTTAACCGCCTGTCTCATGCATTCCACACGTATTCATGCATGCTTACATACATACACATATACCCACACATTTATGTACAGAAAAACAGACATATACATTTGGATAAATGGATGCATGGATGGACAGATGGATGTATGGATAGATGGATAGATGGGGCAGAGCCCCTGAAGCAAAACAATCCAACCAAATTTATCTTTTCTCTGGCATTTTTGTACCTTCTTGGACAAAACGTTCTTTAGAAGATAAAATCAGGGTAACAGAAAGATAGCAATAGCAAGTTCAATGCAGTATTTCACAGTGCAAGCTCCTTATAACTTCAATGCAACAGCTTTAAGAGGCACTTCTTTATGGTGCACATGAGTAGCTTCATTCTTGGACCTAAATGTTTTTTCCTTGAACACAAATTTGTCTCAAGCCTATTTCTCTTTTCAAGTAACTATGAAAGCTCATTGTATTTCTTATTATGCAGCCTTTACTTACTATATTAGAAGTGGACACTTTCTATTCCTGATTCTAATTTTATTGCATATTTCTAGCAAAGCATCTGAGACTATTCTTAAAACTTTCCACCTAAAATTATTTGAATCAAATAAGGAACCTTATTGAATCATTAATTCATCTAAAGAGCATTAGTTCATCTTTATGCTGATCTACAGAAAATCAGAACATTATGGTGGGCTAATTCCAAGAGATTGTTATATTAATTTAATTATGACTGGAAAAGCATATGGCCTGTAAGGAACAATCCTGAAATGAAGTCTCTTTGGATCTTGCCATAGAGTTTACCCATTGCAGACTAGGCAAAAATGGTGGGCCATCTGCTAGCCTTAACTTATTCTGCATGGCTCCTGACACCGGTAGGATTGTAAACTAGTACAAACATTCTGGAAATCATTCTGGCAGTTTCTTAGAAAATTGGAAATAGTTTTACAGAAGACCTAGCCATACCATTCCTGGGCACATACCTAAAAGATGCTCTACCATACCACAAAGAAACTTGATCATCTATGTTTATAGCAGCTTTATTCATAATAGCTATAACATGGAAACAACAAAGATGCCCTACAACAGAAGGATTTATACAGAAAAGGTGGTTCATTTACACAATAGAAGACAATTCAGCTATTTAAAACAAGGGTGTCATGAATTTTTCAGACAAATGAATGTAACTAGAAAATAACATCCTGGGTGAGGTAACCCAGATACCAAAGGACATGCATGGCATGCATTCACTAATAAGTGAATGCTGCTTACAAAATACAGGATGACCATGATATACCCCACAGACCTAAAGAAGGTAATGAGGAAGGAAACCCTAATGGAGGATGCTTGAATCTCACTTAGAAAGGGGAATAAAATAGTCACAGGAACCAGAAGGAGGGAATTGGGTGGGAGAGGGGAGGTGGAGAGGAATGGGGAGCAAGGATCAGGTGTGGGAAAAGACAGGAGAGAGGGCCAGAAGTTCAGAGGGTCAGGAGAATGAATGTAAATCTGCAGCTCCCTGGGGTTGGGATGTGGGGGTAATATCTAGGAAATCCCAGAGGTCTGAGGCTCCCAGGAGTCAATGTGGGTGATTTTAGCTAAGATGCCTAACAGTGAATACATGGAACCACTTTCTGTAGACAGACAGGACTCCCAGTGGAGAGATAAGGACACTGACCCACCACAAATTTATAGTCTAAATTTTGTCCTGTCTACAATAAATTCAGGGACAAAAAGGAGCAGAGACTGAAGGAATAGCCAACCAGTTGTCAGCTTAAATTGAGACCAGTTCCATGGACAAGCACCAATCCCTGATACTCTGTCATGCTTGCATACAGGAAGCTAGCATATTGTCCTCAGAGAGAATAGTCAGTAGCTTATTGAAACAGATATAGATACCCACAAGCAAATATTGGATGGAGACCTTAGGGACTCTAATGGAAATATTGGTAGAACGATTCAAGGCCCAACAGTCCCACAGGAAGATCAACAGAGCCAACTAACCTGGACCCATGGGAGCTCTTAGAACATGAGCAACCAATCAAAGAACATACATGAGACCCCAGGCACATATGTAGCAAATGTGCAGCTGAGTCTTCATGTGAGTCTCCCAACAACTGGAGGAGAAGCTGCCTCTACAGCTGTAGTCTGGCTCTGGTATCCATTCATAAACAGAGCTGCCTTCTTTGGCCTCAGTGGGTAAGGATATGCCTAATGCTGTAGATACTTGATTCAACAGGTTGGGGAATACCCATGGGGGCAAACTCTCAGAAGAGAAGGGTAGGAGTTATGAGGGACAGACTCTGTGAGGGGCAGCTTTCGGAATGTAAAGAAATAAAGAAAAAAAAATTAAGCTATCTGCAGTGAAAAAAAAGAGAGAGAGGACCTGATAGTAATGTCAGTGCCTTTAACTTGTTAGAAACTTGTGTTACCTAGATGTCTATATTCTCGACAGGCTATGTGATAGGTCATGATTAATTTTAAAATTTTAAATACTGGCCTTGTTCAAAAATGTTCATAATATTGCATATTAGATATATCACTTGAATTAAGGGTATTTAGGGTGTTTTAAAATGATTTTAAAATATCATTGTTAATTTTCCTTTGTGAAAGAGAATTCTTAGACTGGTTTATTTAATCAGCAACTAATTTGAGTAGTTAAATCGATAAAACTCTGATTGATAAAGGTAAGAAAATTTTGATTGTTGATATGAATTTAGAAAATGTTGTGCAGGTTATCGGTATAGAAACTGAAAGGTTCATCAGTGGAATTGCATCAATGACACAGAAACAAAATCACACACTTATGGACCCATGATATTTGTAGCCAAAATCATACAATGAAATAATGAAAGCATCTTCAACAAATGGTGGTGGTCTAACTGGACGTCTGGATGTAGAAAAATCCAAATAGACCAATATCTATCACCATGTACAAAACTCAAGTCCAAGTGGATCAAAGACCTCAATGTAAAACCAGATACACTACATATAGAAGAGAACGTTGGGAAGAACCTTGAACTCATTGATAGAGGAAACAACTTCACAAATAGCTTATGCACTAAGATCAATAAGTTGATCTCATGAAATTGAAAAGATTAAGTAAGGCAAGGGGCATTGTCAATAAATGAAAACAGCAGCCTAAGATATTGAGAAAAGATCTTCACCAACACGACATCCAACAGAGGACTGCTATCCAAAATATATAAAGAAAGCAAGAAGTTAGATACCAACAAACCAAATAACCCAATTAAAAAATGTAGTACGTAGCTAAACAGGGAATTCAAACAGGAATTCTAATGGTCAAAAAGCACTTAAAGAAATGTTCAACATTCTTAGTCAACAGGGAGATGCAAATCAAAATGACTCTGAAAATCCACCTTAAACCCATAAGAATGGTTAAGGTCAAAAAGTCAGTGGATAGCATATGCTGGCAAGGATGTGTAGCAGGTGAAACACTCCTGCATTACTGGTGAAGTGCAAATTTGTGAAACTTCTTTGGTAATCAATTTGCAATTTCTCAGAAAACTGGGAAAAGTTCTACTCCAAGACCCATCTATACCACTCTATAATTCATCCAAGTGTTGCTCTACCATAAAACAAGCATAACTGCTCAAATATGTTCTGAGAACCTTTATTCATAAATAAGGCAGGAACTGGAAACAACCCAGATGTCCCTACACCAAAATATGAATATAGAATATACTGCTCATTTACACAATGGAATATACGTATTGAAACCAAGGGCATCATTAAATTTGCTGGCAAATGGATGGAACTAGAAAATAATCACCCTGAGTGAGGTAGATAACCCAGACCTAAAAAGACATGCATAATATGCTTTCACTTCTTATTGAATATTAGCTATACAGTGTAGGATACCCATGCTACAACCCAGAAAATCAAAGCTAAATAACAAGGAGTACTGAAGTTAGGATGCACAAATCAGGAAGTAATGTGAATAAATAAATATGAAATTTAGAAAAAGTAAATGTTAGTATTTTTCTGGTAATTACCCATTTTATAGTGCACGTGTGCATTCCCAGGTCATTTTTAAATAATTTGAGAAATTTTCATTTTACCCAGATGATATTAATTACTGTTGAGAAACACCAGTGTAAATACTGTTCCTATTGTTTTAATAATAAAAGTTTGCTCTTTTTAATGAGTAAACATTCAGTTTTAAAATAATTGGTTATGCACAATAGCAGAATCATAATAGTTAGCTCAAAATGTTCAAACATGTTCCATTACATCATTCAAAAGTTTCAAATGCATAAACTCTTAAAACTGAAACTGCTGTCCTATGTCTGGTATAAACCTTGAATGTCACAGAAACTTTGAAACACCAAGATGCATATCAGAGAATACTCTGGCTTAGGTGCTGTTTTTTTTTTTTTTTTTTTCTCAATTATCTTAGTGTTTTTCCAAAACTTTCCAAAAAATCCTTATACAAAATCAAGCATATATCCACATGTCATTTGATTAACAATAAATATTAGGTAATATTTCTCAATTGGAAAAACTGCTTTTTGATATCAAATATTCAGAAAATTAATTTCATTGCATAAATTATGGCATACTAGCTTTGAGCTATGATAATATGCCTTTGTCAGGAAAGATGAGTCATCACTCCAGAGATCAAAAAGCTCATTAATAGGAGAAATATAGGGGATAAAATAGGATTCACTGGATTAATGCCCATAATTGAGGTATGACCAGAATAATTTAGTTATGTCTTGAAAGGATTATTGCTTATGCCCTATGATGGCTAAGGAAAAACTAAGGTGGATATTATAATAAGATTGTGTACCACCTTTTTAAAGAATATTACAGAGAATACTAAATGTCTGTGATTCATGTAAGGATAATTTAAATATTAGAATTTTGAGTACATAGGCCCCAGTTTTAAATAAGGAGCAAAATAGCCACAGAAAATATTCAAGAAAGTGTCCCATGAGTAACATAAGAAAGTTGAACTAATTAGGTTTTATTATTGACATAAAAATATAGTGACAATTAGGATTTTTCCTTTATTGACTCTATTATATAGGACTTTTGGACAGCTTATTTTATAACTAATATTGGTCTATATTTAGTTCATAATACCAGAAAAGCACATTATTATTGTTTCCAGATACATTAATCTTGTTGAAATTATTATTTACCTGTGATTATTTACTAGATGATCATTGCTTGATTTAGAAATGAACTAATAATAATCCTTCCAAACATGCCTGTCTCTATTCTTTGGAAAATGGCTCACTTAGTGTATTAATGGTAAAAGTGCTTAAAATTAAGTCAAATTGCTCCAACACTAGTCTTTGTCATATTCAGGTGGGGCTGATATAATAAAAGGTCTGAAAAAGACTGAGACAGGATGTTGAATGAGGTCTTAGTATAATAAATTGAGATTTCAAAGTTATATGAATTAGATGGTAGAGTATACATTTGCACAACAGAAATTATGAAGGGTTAGGAAACAGTTTTTTCTTCCCTAACAATCGACCTTGGTTTCAGTCCAGTGATATCCACTTCTAACTTGCATACCTGTATTATCATTACATTTTTTTCACATTTAAACTGCCATGAATGGTTGTCACCTTAATGCATATATCCTATTACTAATTTTATAAACCTCATATTGCAAAAGATATTTAAGAAAATAATGTACCATTATTACATTTAAAAATTAACTTACTCGATCGTACATAGAGGGTGGTTTGATATTGATATAGTAGACAAATGCAAAGTTATTTATTTAACAACAAAATACAATTATTGGATTACTTGGCTCTTCAGCCATTTTTATTTAAATATGGGATACTTTGCATATAATAAATATGTTTTAAATAACAATTTATTCCACATAAATTGCACATAATTTTACATAACTTAGATATGTTGTGCAATGTTTGATTTAATATCCTTTAGATAAGCCTGTGATTCTTTAAAAATAGGTTTTTAATTATTGTAGGACATTATTACCTATAAATTTCTATAATTTCTCTTGAAAAAGCTGGGCAGTGGTGGCGCACGCCTTTAAACCCAGCACTTGGGAGGCAGAGGCAAGTGGATTTCTGAGTTCGAGGCCAGCCTGGTCTACAGAGTGAGTTCCAGGACAGCCAGGGCTACACAGAGAAACCCTGTCTCAAAAAACCAAAAAAAAAAAAAAAAAAAAAAAAAAAAAAAAGAAAAAAATTTAGTATAATTTTATTAGTGTTGAGATCATAATTTAGAGGAATACTACTAAGCAAAAAAGAAAGAATGAACAAAAGAAAGAAGAAAAGAGAAAATAAGAAAGAGCAAGAGAAAAAAGAAAGAAAGAAAGAAAACAAGCAAGAAAGCAGACCCTTAAAACTTTGAAGAATAATTTAAATTGAAAGGAAGCTATGTGTTATTAGTGAAGATAATATTTCACATAAAATAACCATAGAGTATGAATTTTTATGAATTATGCAGTGTAGTTTCAATTTTTTTTATTTTAGATATTTTCTTTATTTACATGCGAATTTCTCCATTCCCAGTTTCCCCTCCAAAAAACAAAGAAACAAACAAAAACAACAAAACCAAACCCCTGTTGCCTCCCCCTTCCCCATGCCTGCCACCCCGCTCTCTCCCACTTTCTGGCCCTGGCATTCCCCTACACTGAGGCTCAGACCCTTAAAAGGGCCGAGGTGAATTATGCAGTGTAGTTTCAATTGTTATTAACACCACTATAGACTCTAAAGCATCCTCTATATTAATTGTAAATTTTATTTTGGCCTTCATAAATACACTAGAATGTCTTTTTTAGTATGTGATATAGTAATGGTATTCAAATCAAAACCTCTAGGCTTGAGTTATAAGATAATAAAGGCAATGAAATGCTATACAAATCAGGGTATTTCATGAATTAACCACATAATAACAGTCTTCAAAGTTTTAAGAGCGTATTTGCTTTAATATATTATCAATATTGTAGAGGGATGAGAGGGAAAATGGAGAATCAGTGTGTTTGAATAGACTGGAGCAAATATTGGAATATATAAGTACAACCCTCACAATTACTGAGACACATTTCTCTGTTAAACATTGTTCATAGACTAATATATAGATAAACACAAATATATACTGCTCTCATTTAGTTCTATGGTTTCCTTGAAGATTCTGAGTTATATTATGATGATTCATGGAATTTAAGTCTTATTTTAAATTCTCTAATATTGAGTGGGCTATAGTATGTTTCAACAACCTGATGTTCCACTTGAGAACTCTGGCTACTATGAAGAAGAAGCTTCAGTTACATGCATTGATTGGTCTGATAAAGATAGTTTGCTAAATTATAAGAAACAACTTGAGGAGACCATTTGCTGTCATTCATGAAATACATATATGTATATGTATATTAATTACACACAGAGACAGAGAAACAGACACACACACATTTATCTATATGCATTTCTCTGTCTCTCACTCTCTCTCTCTACATATATATAGAGAGAGAAAGAGAGAGAGAGACAGAGAGATAGAGAGAAACAGAGAGATAGACACACAGGGAGAGAGAATTGGTGTGATTGAACAAGCATGACCATCCCTCTTCAGAATTTATGTCTTCTCTGTGTGTGTGTATGTACGTATCTATCTATCTATCTATCTATCTATCTATCTATCTATCTATCTATCTATCTATCTATCTATCTATCTATCTATCTATTAATCTATCTATCTATCTATCTCTATCTATCTATCTATCTATCTATCTATCTATCTGTCTATCTATCTATCTGTCTATCTATCATAACCTTCACCATCTCCATCTATTTGTCTGTCTGTATGTGTTTGTTTCTATCTCTGTAATACATAGTAATTTCTACATTAGAGATTATGATTATCCTGGATTACAGAAGCCTCTCAGCATTTTTAGGATTTTTTTTTAATTTTTATTAGATATTTTCTTTATTTACATGTAAATTTCTCCCTTCCCAGTTTCCCCTCTAAAAAACAAAGAAACAAACAAAAACAACAAAAACAAACCCCAGCTGCCTCCCCAGTCCTCATGCCAGCCACCCCACCCTCTCCCACTTAGTGGCATTCCCCCACACTGGGGAACAGAACCTTCACAGGGCCGAGGTCCTCTCCTCCCATTGATGATCAAATTTGCAATCCTCCACTATACACACGCTGCCAGAACAATCAGACCCACCAGAGTCAGGAGACATGAGTGAAATAATTCCAGGAAGGGACCTTGCAAATGCATACTTCTCCATCATTCTCCTCCATCTCCATCATTCTCCTCCAAAAGATCAAACTGACATCTAGCTTTCATGTTAGGAAATATGAAAATTGAAGGTTATAAGTACAGAAAGTAAGGATAATAAGCTTTGTGAATCATTACAGAATAATTTTCTTAGATTAAAGAGTTATGGCATATAGAGTTGAAATAAGATAAGATGAGTGGATTCTATCTCAAATTCCTTAGTCTGGCTCACTTTACTGTAGGCTATTTCTTTGTCTTTATTTTTTAATCTATTTATTGTAGGTTTTTCTGCTCCATTTTTATTTTATTCCTCACCATTCAAAAATATACTCTAAAGATACTATGAATTATATGTACTTTATATTAATTCATCAGCATGAATAAAGTTGACATTATCTGCCAGATATACCCGCCATAGAGCTCTAAAATAAAATTTATTCTATAACTAGAATTTTGTTTTGAGTTCAGGCTTTAACCAATTATTGATCTCTAAAATTGTCACACTTTAAAATATTGTCCAGAAGTCATAGAAGTAGACAATGTACAACACAGCAGAGCAAAATATATATTTAATAACAAGTAGAATATCTATTGATATAGAATCTATATTTTCTACTTGTGATTGATTTATTATGTATTCCACATGTATTCTATAATCATATATATATTTCAACATATATACTATACACATATGCATATACGACAAATATGTAGTATATTGGTATTATGTATATAATTAGATATACATTTTAAGTATATAGTCTATTTGTGATCAATTTATTATAAATATTCTATATTATATTCAATAATATATATTTAGGTATGCATATAAAATTAATCACAAGTAGAATGTATATGTATATATGCAAAATATTTTAATATATAGAAATAAATTAAAATGTGATAAACTGTTAATTTGATAAAATAAGAAAAATCCAAATTAAAGGACAAAAGATTAAAGTCTAGCACAGTAAACTGGCAGAAAGTGTATTGTAATGTTGGCCTTTACATGGCAACAGATGAACCTTGCTTCCTCTGTTAAACGTTCTTCTGTAATATACTCCTATTGATTAAAACTGGCTGGAATCAGCAACAGAATAAAAACAATGTAAATTTTCTGTATGTAGATAATAATGTAAAAATATAGTTCTGATTGTTCAATCTGAGGACACCTTGAATATGTGATTCTTTTTTTAAAACTCAAGCAGATTTTTTTATTAGATACTTTCTTTATTTACATGTATTATGATAGCTCCTTTCCCAGTTTCCCCTCTGAAAAAAATAAAAAAATAAAATAGAATAAAAATAAAACAAAAACAAAAACAAAAACCCTGGTCCCCCAACCCCCTGCTCATCAACCCACTCTCTCCTGCTTCCTGGCCCTAGCATTCTCCTACACTGGTATCAAGGGGAGAATATGTAATTCTTAATGAAACCTAAAATATTTACAAAATTCAGTGCCAAATCTAACAAGGTATTCAAAATTTGAATTCCATTACAATTTATCATTGCCTGTTTTCCTATCCTTTACTCCAAAATATGTGTCATCTACTTTAGAATCACTTAGCATGATCATAAGCCCATAGTCCCAGGACGTATTTGTTTATAACTTGACAAGAAATTCTAAGATATAACCACCTAAATGAACTTCTACTAAATTTCTAAGAAAAACTCTAAGCGTGCTACTTAATATAACACAAACAAACAGGCAGACAATCAAATACACAAATAAATAAATAAATACATGCACTGGTGATACCATATAGATAATAAGATATGGTATTATGCCCATCTTATACATATACATGGTTTTAAAGTATAAGCTGACAAAAATTCCTATCAATGAAAATATATACAGCATCATAAAATAAAATTTCCTCACCTAAGTTAAGATATATAACACATTTTTGCTGATTTCAGAACATGAAAAAATGAACAGTTTGATGAGTCTATCTGAGGTTAAAGAAAGGAAAGAAAATAAGAAGTTAAGTGAACAAATAAATAAGCTACAGATGCACATATTTATTTCAAGTCCTAAGAAGGCAGCAGAGACAGATCTCTGAGTTTGAGACCAGCCTGGTCTACATAGTGAGTTCAACAACAGCCATTGCTACTACATAGGAAAATACTGCCTTGAAAAAACATAAATCTTTCTAGAGATAGACACCCAAGTAATTTTCAGGTTTTCCAGGAAGTGAAACAGAGTAAGATATTGAGAAGATGCTTGGTTGAAAGTAGGTGGTAAAAAAAATCATGCTTGTAACATTTGTTTTTTTCAGTTGATTGTGCCACATCATTATGGAGATACTGGATTTATGTTTACCTCCTAATCAATACAGACATTCTGCCCACTTTTAAAGTTATACAACCATTCGCTGCTGCATGATAGATGCACATAGAGAGATATTCCCTGACATAGTGAGATAATCCCTTTAAGGTGATCTTGTCATTCTGTAAGATAACAAAATTTTACAATAATGTAAATTTTTGAGATATGGTAGGTCAGCCACTTGATATGACTTTTCTCATGTGAAAAAGAAACCTGGCCAACATAGGCTGAGGGCTATCTGTATGCATAGGATATCACTGAGAATAAGTAATATGTCACATGTAATAAATACATCATTAAGTGTGGAACTATCACTAAAATGATTTTATGCCCCAAAAGACTGTTCTGTCTTGGAAATTCATTTACTAAACACTAGTAAAACCCTACTTTTAAATCACAAAACATTTCAAGTACTTAATAAATTTTAAAATTCAATTTTCATATCATTAATTTTCACTATAAATTGTATTTATTGGATCTGGTATATGGAAGTGTGAAACCAAGACCCAGAGCACATAAGGAAAGTATTATTGAAAAATGTATACTTTAAAAGACAACAAAAATTCAATCTCAGGCAATTTGATATTTTATGTTTGTAGATAAGTTTGCAAATATCACAATTTCTGGCTTGTACACTGATTTCTCAATATGATGAGGGATCTTGGCCATGTCTTTCATAATGGCACCTAAGAAACTTATAAATAAATTGAATGCCACACTTAATAAGCCACCAAAATTTAATGCATACTTAATGATGTTGGTGTTTTGTTTTTTGTAACTATTTTTATTTCTCTTCTTTGTTTGATGTGGTTGGTTATTTTTAAGCGATCCACTTAGTTCAAATTAACACGAGAAGAAAGAGCATTCATACTTTAATTTTCATGGATTGATTGCATTTTTCAATACTGTACTCCCATGTTAGAATGTATGATCTGCATCTGTATTAGTCAGGTGCTGGCAGAGCATCTCAGGGAACAGCTATACCAGGCCCCTGTCAGTAAGCACTTCTTGGCATCAGCAATAGTGTCCGGGTTTGGTATCTGCAGATGGGATGAATCCCTAGGTGGGGTGGTCTCTGGATGGCCTTTCCTAAGGCAGGAACAATTCTGTGTTAAAATTTTTGAGATGTCACTTAAACCGGGGGTCGTGCCTCTCTATTGTAGGTGGTCTCTACACGTTCTATCTCCCATTTGTTGCATACTTTAGCAAAAGTCATCTCCATTGGGTCTTGGGAGCCTCTTGCTTACCTGGCATTTCTAGTGGCATCACCAGTTCCCCATCCCTCACTGCTATTTGATTTCTCTACTTCTACTTCTCTACTTCTCTCTACCTCTCTACTTCTCTCCTGTCTCTTACAATGCCTAATCTTGTGCCCCATTTTTCCCTCTCCCTCCCAGGTTCCTCCATCCCTCTATCTCCTATGATTATTTTGTTTCCCCTTCTAAGTAGGATTTAAGCATCCACATTCCTTCTTTTAAGTCTTAATATGGTCTGTGAGTTGTATCATGGGAATTCTGAGCCTTTAGGCTAATATCTACTTATCAGTGATTAAATACAATGTGGGTCCTTTTGTGTCTGGGTTACCTCATTCAGGATGGTACCTAACTAATACAGATGCAAATACTCATAGCCAATCATCTATTGGACTGAGTCACAGGACAACAATAGAAGAGTTAGGGGAAGGACTAAAGGAACTGAAGGGGATTGCAACCCCATAGGGAGAACAACATTAACTAACTGAACCCCGCCCCCTAGAGCTCCCAGGGACTAAACTACCAACCAAAGAGTACACATGGAGGGATCCATGGATCCAGCTATATATGTAGCAGAGGATTGCCTTATCTGTCATCAATGGGAGGCAAGACCGGTGGTCCTGTGGAGGCTTGATGCCTCAGAGTAAGGGAATGCTAGAGTACTGAGGCAGGAGTGGTTGGAGGCTAAGGATAGGGGGGAATAGGATGGGGCATTTGTGATGGGAGACTTGGAAGAGGGACAATGTGTGAAATGTAAATAAATAAAATAACCAATAGAAAGGGGAAAAACATGTGATCTGGTAACAGTATATGTTTATATGATTCACGAAACATTAGATTTTAGGAGATCCACTGAGAAGACTGAAATAATTGTACAGCTGGGAATACCAAAGCTTAGTAAAACATGTTAGTATTTACCCTACATAGTATGCCTAAGGAAATAGTACTTAGAATCTTCTCAGTCTTTCTAGTATTAAGATAAAATGCTACAAAATTTAGGTGATCATTAGTTTTTCCTGACTGCCAATCAGTGGTAGTAGTCATCATTTCACCACTGCTCAATGTCTTCAATAAAGTATCTACTAAAGGTATTTTTCACCACCATTAGTAAACTTACCATGTCTCAGATAGGAAGTGCACTTCCCTTTGAAACCTAATGTGTTCAAGGTACAGAGAACAGTAAATCATTTGAAGTCATTAGGTCATGAAGTCACTGACATTCTTTAAAAATTTCTTCATTAGTGGATTTATAATTTGACGGCGTTGATGACAAGTCATAAAAAATAGTTAAAGATTAGGCTTAGCTCAGAAATATGTCACTGGTAATGCGTCCTTGGGTTTTATATTTTGTACAAGGTCCATCTTTTTTTCCCCTTGGATTTGGGGAAGTCAGAAAGTAGAAATCTCTGGCATGATGCCCTCCGCACTTCACAAAAGGGAGCGTGCCCCCCCCCCCCCACACACACGGAATCAGTTCAGGAAATAGCTGTTACCAAATCCTTAGTACAAAGGAGATTTATTATCCAAGGACAAAGTCTTGGTTGGAGCCAGGTTGACTTTGCAAGCAAAAAAGAAGCAAGACAGCAAGAGAATAAGAGTATTATAGTGAGAGTATAGTTTTAAAGGGAAAAATGGAGTCTGTGCTAAGGTAAGTTTTAAAATTCCCATTGGATATATTAGCCAAAGAGAGAAGATTGAGTGTTGAACTTGGGGGTTTTGTCTCAGGAATTAGTCAGTGGCCAAATAATGGAATAACCGTTGGGGACTAGTATTAGGAATGTAATGTCTGCAATGTTTCCCAGGGTTAGCCCTGGGTGCCATGTTCATGTCTATTAAGACACCTTTCACTCAGATCTGTCTTACCTTATGGGGTCAGCCCAACCTTGGTCTTTTTTTTTTTTCTAATTTTTATTTTATCTTTTTTTTTTTTATAGTCCAGATGTTATCCAACTCCCAATCCCCTCTCTGACTGTTCCACATCCCATACCTCCTACCCCCATTTCCACAAGTATGTCCCCACTCCTCTGATTCCTCTTCCCACAAGACCTCCCCACTCCCTGGGGACTCAGGTTTCTTGAGGGTTAGATGCATCTTCTCTGACTGAGTCCTCTGCTGTATATGTGTGGGGAAACTCATTTCAACTGGTTGGTGACCCAGTGTCTGAGAGATTTGGGGGTTGAGGTTTGATGAGACTACTGGTCCTCCTAAAGGGTCGCCCTTCTCCTCAGCTTCTTCCAACTTTTCCCTAATTCAACCTCAGGGGTCAACAGCTTCTGTCCTTTACATGGGTGTAAATATCTGCATCTGACTCTTTTGGCTGCTTGTTGGGTCTTTTAGAGGGCAGTCATGATAGGCCTCTTTTTGTGAGCATTCCATAGCCTCAGTAATAGTGTCAGGTCTTGGGGCCTACCCTTGAGCTGGATCCCAATTTGGGCCTGTCACTAGAACTCCTATTTCCTTAGGCTCTTCTCCATTGTTGTCCCTGCAGTTCTTCGAGACAGGAAAAAATATGGATAAGAGCTTTTGACTCTGGGATGGCAACCCCATTCCTCACTTGATGTTTTGCGTTTCTGCTGGTGGTGGGCTTTACAAGTTCCCTCTCACCACTGTAGGGCATTTCATCTTTGTGTCGTGAGAATCTCTCACCTCCCACATTTCTGGTACATTCTGGAGTGTCCTCCCACCTCCTACCTCCCAAGGTTTCCTGTTTCCATTCTTTCTGCTGGCCCTCAGGGCTTCAGTCTTACCCCCACCCCAACCCAATACCTGATCATGTTCTGCCCTTTTCCTTCCTGTCCCCTTTCCCACCCAGGTGCATCACTTCCTCACCTGTTGTTCTGAGACAGAATAGAACTCTTTAGATTGCTTTTCTGATGTTTGACACAGGACAAAACTCTCACTAATAATATTTACCACAATGATCTAGAATCATTCTAAATACAAATATGAAAGTTTGAAAGAAGATAAACTTCTGGGATCTTCTTTCTTTCTTCAAAGACTTGAAATTCTTCTCATACAGATCTTTCACTTGCTTTATTAGAGACACACCAAGATATTGTATACTATTTGGGACTATTGTGAATGGTGTCATTTCCTTAATTTCTTTCTCAGCCTATCACTCCTTTGAATAAAAGAAGGGTACCGATTTTGTTTGAGTTAATTTTATATCCAGACACTTTGCTGAAGTTGTTTATCAGGTTTAGGAGTTCTCTGGTGTAATTTCTGGGGTTACCACTTAATATACTACCATATCATATTATCTGAAAATAGTGATATTTTGACTTCTTCCTTTCCAATTTGTAATCCTTTGATCTCCTTTTGTTGTCTAATTGCAGTGGCTGGGATTTTTAGTACTATATTGAATACATAGGGAGAGATTGTAGATATAGAGCCTTATCTAGTTAGTCCCTGATTTTAGTGAGATTGCTTTAAGTTTCTATCAAATTAATTTGATGATGGCTAATGGTTTGCTCTATACTGTTTTTACTAGGTTTAGGTACTGGCCTTGAATTCCTGATCTTTCCAAGACTTTTAACATGAAGGAGTGTTGAATTTTGTGAAATTCTTTTTCAGCATCTAATGAGATGATCTTTTTCTTTTAATTTTATTTGCATTTGTTTATATAGTAGATTACATTGATGGATTTCTTTTTTTGCTGTTATAATTTTTAAAAAAATTATTGAATATTTTCTCTATTTACATTTGTAATCTTATATATTATATTTACATTTGTAATCTTATATATTATATTTACATTGTAATCTTATACCCTTTCCTGGTACACTCCCCCCAGAAGCTCCCTATGCTATCCTCCCTCTCCCTGCTCTATGAGGGTGTTGGCTCACATACCTACTCACACCTCCCTCCCTACCTGGCATTCCCCTCCACTGGGGCATCAAGGTTTCACAGGACATAGGGCCTTTCTTTCCACAGATGCAGAAAAAGGCCATCCTCTGCTTCTATGCTGCTGAAACCATGGGTCCCTCCATGTGTACTCTTTGTTTGGTTGTTTAGTTTGTGGGAGCTCTGGGGCATCTGGTTGGTTGATATTGTTGTTCTTCCTATGGGGATGCAAACTCCTTCAGTTCCTTGTGCTTTCTCTATCTACCCATTGGGGACCCCATGATCAGTGCAATGGTTGGCTGTGAGCATCTGCCTCTGTATTTGTCAGGCTCTGACAGAGCCTCTCAGGAGACAGGTATATCAGGCTTCAGAAAGCACTTCTTGGCATCCACAATAGTGTCTGGGTTTGGTGACTCTATATGGGATAGATCCCCAAGTGGGGCAGTCATTGGAAGGCATTTCCTTCAGTCCTTGCTCCACACTTTGCCTCTGTATTTCCTCCCATGAGTATTATGTTTCCCCTTCTAAGAATGACTAAAGCATGGTAACTTTGGTCTTCCTTCTTGATCTTCATATGGTCTGTGAATTGTATCTTGGGTATTCCAAGCTTTTGGCCTAATATGTGGGTGCATACCATGTGTTTTCTTTTGTGGCTGGGTTACTTCACTCAGGATGATGTTTTCTAGTTCCATCCACTTGCCTAAGAATTTCATGAAGTCTCTGTATTTAATAGCTGAGTAACATTTCAGTGTGTAAAGGCACCACGTTTTCTGTATCCATTCCTCTGTTCAAAGACATCTGGGTTCTTTGCAGCTTCTGGCTCTTATAAATTTGGCTGCTATGAACATAGGGGGGCATGTATCCTTGTTTTATGTGGGAGCATCTTTTGGATATATGCCCAGGAGTGGTATAGCTGTGTCCTCGGGTGAACTATATCCAATTTTCAGAGGAACCACCAAAGTGATTTCCAGAGTGGTTGTACCAGCTTGCAATCCCACCAACAATTGAAGGATACTCCTCTTTTTCCACATCCTCTCCAGCATCTGCTTTTACCTGA
The DNA here is from genome assembly GCF_008632895.1 of Mastomys coucha. Lineage (NCBI taxonomy): Eukaryota > Metazoa > Chordata > Mammalia > Rodentia > Muridae > Mastomys > Mastomys coucha. The sequence continues at coordinate 59,837,405 of NW_022196898.1, read as the reverse complement.
GTTTTTGATCTTAGCCATTCTGACTGGCATGAGGTGGAATCTCAGGGTTGTTTTGATTTGCATTTCCCTGGTCTTGAGCTTTGATCATGGAAATAATAATGAATCAATGTGTATTCTTCTACATGCTGACCACTAGTTGAACCATTTGTTGAAAATGCTGGGGATTTTCCCATTTGAAAATTACATCTGAGTAAGGTAATTGAGTCACAAAAGAATACACATGGTATGCTTTCACTGAGAAGTGGATATTAGTCCAAAAGCATGGAATACCCATCATACAATTCACAGACCATATGATGCTCAAGAATAAGGAAGACCAAAGTATTGATGTTTCAGTCCTTCTTAGAAAAAGGAACAAAATACTCACAGGAGGCATTATGGGGACAAAGTGTGAAGCAGAGATGGAAGGAAAGGCCATCCAGAGACTACCTTTTCTGGGGATCTATCCCATATACAGACACCACCTGAAATGCTTGCTGACAGGAGCCTGATATAGCTGTCTCCTGAAAGGCTCTGCCAGAGCCTAACAAATGCAGATGTGGATGCTCATGGCCAACCATTAGACTGAGCATAGGGATCCCAATGGAGGAGTTATAGAAAGAGCTGAAGAGGTTTGCAACACCGTAGGAAGTACCATAGGAAGTATACAATATCAACCCACCAGACACCCCAGAGCTCCCGAGGACTAAAACACCTACCAAAGTGCACACATGGAGGGACCCATGGCTACAGATGCATATGAAGTAAAGGATGGCCTTATCTGACATCAGTGGGAAGAAAGGCCCTTGTTCCTATGAAGGCTCAAATGCTCTAGTATAGGAAAATGCCTGGTCGGTGAGGTGGGAGTAGGAGTACCCTCATAGAAGCAGTAGCTAGAGGGATGGGATATGGGTTTTGTGGAGGGGAAACTGGGATAGGGGATCACATTTTTAATGTAAATAAATAAAATATCCAATAAAAACAGTGAAGTAAGATAAACATACACATGCAAACTATCTGTATATTGATCCTTAAGCTAAGATTTGAGGAAATGTATACTTACTGTGTGTTTCAAAGAATATGCAAAGCATTTAAAAACAACAATACAACATAACGGATATGGGAATATAAATAAATCACCTTTCCATTTTGAAAAAACATGCTCTCCTATTTTATCTATAGATATAAGATTTTAATATATGAGCTATTCTAGGGGAGAGAAAATCATGACTCAGTAATCTACAGGCACATGCATCTTATTAATTTAATGATGAAAACAATAAGCAGTATTCAAACTCTACTAAAATTACTGTAAACCAAGCTAATAAGAGGATTCATATGTGACAGTCTTAAAATTAACAATGAAACTCTGCATATTTTACCAGAAATTAATATATGTTGTTATATAAATATACAATTACATGTTTTATATTATATCATCATATATAATATATAATATAATATATAAATTATGTATATTATAAAGTTAATGTTATATATGTATATAAAAAGAAAGTCACTTTAGGGTGTTCAAAACTACAGAGAGTTTTAAAATCAAGACATCTTTCAAGAATTGGAATTGAAACCTATAAACAATATATGAAAATTACAGTTTTCATAAGACATACTTATTATTGTTTCCAAAATGTTCTTGTAGCTGCTAAAACTCTCTTGTCTGCTATAGATAAAAGAAGAGACTGAGCAGGAAGGAAACCAGCCAGTCGAAATTGTTGTATAAAATAAGGAAATATACAGGTACATATATTTTTCTAAAGATTTTATCCTAAAAAAATACTTCATGACTTGTTATAACAGAAACCTAGCTTTCATTAATAAACATACTTACAAATATGTATTGTTCAGCATTCCCCAATGATCCACTAAGTCTAAAAGAATACTTGGGACCATAGGTAGACTCTCTGTTGCTTACAGAAATTTCTAGGAAAATTGAACATAAAGTATATTCATATTAAATATCTTAGGTATATATAATTGTGGAAAATGAATTATAGAAGGTTGCATATTCCAATTGTATATACTTGAATATACCTCACTTCACATAAGATAATTAGGAAACATATATTTCCAGTGATATGTCAGCTATGGAATCCAATGATGAAGGGGTGGAGAGAAGTATATAATAATTTAAAATAATTAAAAATTTCCTAGTGATTATAGTAATAGCCATTAATGTCACTGAATTGTTCTTCATGGGTAAATTGCTCCAAGGAGCATAAATGGGAATATTATTATTGTGTAGCCTTATGTTAATTTATTAGAAATTTAAAAACTGATTTGTATAAATCACTGTGCACTGATGTCAATTCTGATAAATTAATTCTGTAAAATACTAAATTAGATCTGTGCATTGAAAATCTTATAAATGATTGCAACATATTTCTGAGATTTCTAACTAAAATAATTTAAAAAGCTTTTAATTTATGCTTAATAAACTTAAAATATTGATAATATTGTAATATATGTACAGAAAATGCAATCAGCTCAATTTTATATTGAACAAAGAGATTTTATAATCTAATAAATGTGATTTTCATAGGAGAGGCATTGCTATGCTCAATGAATATGGATATTATTTGAGTATTCTTGAAAATATTCTTACAACTTTATAACTCCAATGGACTATATTGTCCTTGTTCAGTTTCATCTGTTGTCTGTGGGGGTGTGTTATTATTTTACTTTATGCAATAAACTTTTGCTAAATTTATCTGTTTTTCTTGGATGATTTCTCTCCTTTGAGAAGGATAGAGGAGAGAACACTTGATAACAAGGAGACAAATTATAAAGCAAGTGATAGTATGAACATATGTGGATCAATCAGACAATACATCATGAACAGCTGAGGTTATTAATGATTTTCTTGGTTTTCTCATATGAATAAAAAGTTATGAATGGATAACTGTACACAAATGGTTTTCTCTCTCCTGACCTAACTTTTGTTGTCATAAATAAGTGAATCCTGCAAATACTATTGTACTGGCTGGTTTTGTATGTCAACTTGACACAGGCTGGAGTTATCACAGAGAAGGGAGCTTAGTTGGGGAAGTGCCTCCATGAGATCCAGCTGTGGGGCATTTTCCTACTTTGTGACCTTGAATTCCAGTCCTGACTTCCTCTGGTGATCAACAGCAGTATGGAAGTGTAAGCTGAATAAACTCTTTCCTCTCCAACTTGCTTCTTGGTCATGATGTTTGTGCAGGGATAGAAACCCTGACTAAGACAACTATGCTGAGGGTTCTTAGAAATGGCGTATGTAGCATGAAACCAATCTTAACCAACTAAACTGTCTCCTAAAATTAAATCACTGTGAAATGTATTAACAATGATTAGTAACTACCTAATATTAACCATGAGCAACATTATTATTAAAGAAAATTTACATTTTTTCTTCAATATTTTGTACTTGTTATAATGAATCTCTAGTTCTGTAAAATATTTTGTTTCAACTAAATATATTCCAACATCCAACAATATACTTATTTTTTTTACTTTTATTTTTAAACAATCCAGTCTTTACTCCCCTCCCAGTCTACCCTCACACAGTTCCTCCTCTGCCTGTCTCCAAGTGGATGCCCCACCTGCCAGGTCTCTCTGTGGCCTCAAATCTCTTGATGGTTAGGCCCTTCTTCTCTCACTGAGGCCAGACCAAGTGGTCCTGTGCTGTGTATGTGATAGGGGGCAGGAAGAGAACTCAGACCAACTGTGTATACTTTGTGTTTGGTGGCTTAGTGTTTGATAATTCTCAGGGGTGTGGGTTAGTTGAGACTACATGTCTTCTTATGGGTTTGCCCTCTTCCTCAGCTTCTTCCAACCTTTCCATAATTGAACACACAGGGATCTCCTACTTATTCCATCAATTGGGTGTAAGTATCTGCATCTGTCTCAGCTGCTTCTTGGCCTTCTCAGAGGACAACCATCCTAGGTTCTTGTCTGTAAGCACACCATAGCACCAGCAATAGTGTCAGGTCTTGGAGCCTCCCCTTGAGATGGATTTAAAATTGGGCCAGTCACTGAACCTTCTTTCTCTCAATCTATTCTCCATACTTGTACCTGCAGTTAATTCTTTTAGATGGGAAGAATTCTGGGTCAGAGTTTTTGACTATGCAATGGGAACCCCATCCTCCACTTGATGCCCTGTCTTTCTACTGGAGGTCAACTCTACAAGTTCCTTCACCCCACTATTGGGCATTTCATCCGAGGAACCTCCCTTCCAGTTCTGAGACTCTCTCACCTTCAAAGTCTCTGGTACATTCTAGAGAGCCCTCCCAACCCCCTGAGATTGCATATATCCATTCATTCTTTTGGCCATCTAGGCTTCTCTCATGTCCCCTGAACCCTAATACTAAATCATGTTCTCCATTGCCCCAGCCACTTGCCTTCTCCCACCCAAGTCCCTCCTTCCCTCTTCCTGCCATGATTGCTTTCTTTTCTCTCCCAAGTCAGATCGAAGCCTTCTCACTTAGGCCCTTAGGATAGAAGAAGACCTCAGAAATTGGAGAGATCTCCCATACACATTGAATGATAGGATTAACATAGTTAAACTGTCCATCCTACCAAAGCAATCTATAGATTCAATGCATTCACCATCAAAATTCCAACACAGTTCATCAAAGTCATTGACTGAACAGTTCTCAATTTCATATGGAAAACCAAAAAACCCAGGATAGCAAAAACAATTCTTTTTTTTTTAGATATTTTCTTTATTTACATATCACATGATATCTCCCTTCCCAGTTTCCCCTCAGAAAAAAAGAGAAAATTAAATAAAATAAAATAAAACCCTGTTCCTTCCCCACTCCCCGTGCTCACCAACCCACCCTCTCCTGCTTTCTGGCCCTGGTATCCCCTTACACTGGGGCACAGAACCTTCACAGGACGAAGAGCCTCTCCTCTCACTGATGACAGTCTTGGCTATCCTCTGCCATACATATGCTGCTGGAGCCATTAGTCCCATCATATGTACTCTTTAGATGGTGGTTTAGTCCCTGGGAACTCTGAGGGTACTAGGTAGTTCATATTGCTGTCCATCCTAAGGGGCTGCAAACCCTTCAGCTCCTTGGGTCCTTCCTCTAGCTCCTTCATTGGGGACCCTGTACTCAGTCCAATGGATGGCTGTGAGCCTCTATTTCTGTATTAGTCAGGTACTGTCAGAGCCTCTCAGGAGACAGCTATTCAGTCTCCTGTCAGCCAGCACTTGCTGGCATCCACAATAGTATCTGGATTTGATGACTGAATATGGTAAGGATTCCCAGGTGGAGCAGTCTCTGGATTGTCTTTTCTTCAGTCTCTGCTCCTTAGTTTCTCTATGCAACTTCTTCCATGGGTATTTTGTTCCCCCTTTTAAGAAGGAACAAAGTATCCACACTTTGGTCTTCCTTCTTCTTGAGTTTCTTGTGGTTTGTGGATTGGATTTTGGGTATGCTGAGACATTACTTTCTCCTTGTTCAAAGCTCAAGTCCAAGTTGATAAAGGACCTCCACATAAAACCAGATACACTGAAACTAATAGAAAAGAAAGTGGGGAAAAACATCGAGCACATAGGCACAGGGGAAAATTTCCTGAACAGAACACCAATAGCTTATGCTTTAAGATCAAGAATTGACAAATGGGACCTCATAAAATTCCAAAGGTTCTGTAAGGCAAAGGACTCTGTCAATACAGCAAAATGACAACCAACAGATTAAGAAAAGATCTTTACCAATCCTATATCTGATAGAGAGCTAATATCCAATATATACAAAGAACTCAAAAAGTTAAACTCCAGAGAACCAAATAACCTTATTAAAAATGGGGTACAGTGCTAAACAAAGAATTCTCAACTGAGGAATACTGAATGGCTGAGAAGCACCTAAAGAAATGTTCAACATCCCTAGTCATCAGGGAATGCAAATAAAAGCAACCCTGAGATTCGACCTTACACCAGTCAGAATGGCTAGGATAAAAAACTCAGGTGACAGCAGATGCTGGAGAGGTTGTGG
>NW_022196898.1:59828710-59831165 GCF_008632895.1 Mastomys coucha | reverse complement strand
CCCAGCTATACCACTCCTGGGCATATACCCAGAAGATTCTCCAATATGTAATAAGGACACATGCTCCACTGTGTGCATAGCAGCCTTATTTATAATAACCAGAAACTGTAAACAACCCAGATGTTCCTTAACAGAGGAGTGGATACTGAAAATATGGTACATCAACACAATGGAGTACTACTAGCTATTAAAAACAATGAATTTATGAAATTTTTAGCAAAAACGATTCTTAGCAGTAAAAGAACTTCTAGGAGAATCAACCATCCTTGATTTCAAGCTATGCTACAGGGCAATAGTGATAAAAGACTGCATGGTATTAGTACAGAGATGGACAGGTTGATGAATGGAATAGAATTGAAGACCCAAATTAAATCCATGTACATGTGGACACTTGGTCTTTTACAAAGAATCCAAAATTATACAATAGAAAAAAGAATGCATCTTCAGTAAGTGGTGTTGGTCTAACTGGCAATCAATATGTAGAAAAACCTAAAATAGATCTGTATTTGTTAACTTGCATAAAGTTCAAGTCTAAGTGGATAGAGGACCTCAACATAAAAGCAGGTGCACTGAATCTAATAGAAGAGAAAGTGGGAAAGAACTTCAAGTGCATTGGCACAGGGAAAATTTCCTGAACATAACTTCAATGTCTCAGGCTCTAAAATCAAGAATTGGTAAATTGGACCTCATGAAACTGAATAGGTTCAGTAGAACAAATTGGCAACATACAGATTGGGAAATATTCTTCCCTAACCCCAGATCTGATAGAGGGTTAATATCCAAAATATGTAAGGAACTCAAGAAGTAATTACCAAAAAACCAAACAATTCAATCAAAAAATGGGGTATAGAGCTAAATTCAAAGAGAGGAATCTTGAATGGCTGAGATACACTTAAAGAAATGTTTAAAGTCCAATGATCAGGGAAATACAAATTAAAATGACCCTGAAATTCCACCTTTTATCGGTCACAATGGCTAAGATCAAAAACTCAGGTGACAGCATATGTTGGTGAGGTTGTTAAGAAAGAAGAACCCTACTATATTGCTTCTGGAACTGCAAACTGGTACAACCACTATGGAAATCAATCTGGAGGTTCCTCAGAAATTTGGAAATTGATCTACCTGAAGACCGAACTATACTACTCTTGGGCATATACCAAAAAGATGCCCCACCATACCAAAGGGGCACATGCTCCACCTATGTTCATAGTAGCCTTATCTGTGATAGCAAGAAGCTGGAAACAACCCAGATGTCACACTATGGAAGAGTGGATACAGAAACTTGTTCATTCACTCAATGGAATTTTATTCAGCTAAAGAAGGAAGACATCACAATTTTTGCAGGCAAATGACTGGATTCTTTCATAAAATGAAATAAGAAAATGTATTTGGTAAGAACATCATTTTTATATATTTAAAATCTGACACAATATCTGGATGTTCTTAGTGATAGGTATATCTAAACTAAACTTCTAAATATCAATATTAATTCAGAACTGCAGAAATTATAAATTACAGGATAATGTCTTATGTTTCCAAAACTGAATTGTTCATAATAACAGAATTAGAAAATGATAGAGAAATATATAAGAATATGTTGGGCTCTATTTGGCCCTGGTTTGGGCCTTGAGGACAAACCTGAGCCTGGCTTGAGTTTTGTAAACTGTCTCAGTCATTTCCGTACTGGAATGACTTGACATAACCTGCTTAAGCCTGCCTTTGCCTAGATCCTGCTGACATAGAGTAACTTTGTTGGCTCCCAGTCACCACCCCATACTCCTCCTCAACTTTCTCCTCCTCCTATGTCATCTCACCCCAGCCAAAAACTCCACCTCCTCTCTCAGCCCTATATAAGAGAAAGGATTGATATGTAAAAACGAGTTCCTGCTTTGACAGACTCCCAGCTCAGTGTGGTTATTCACCAGAGGCAGGAGATCCGAGCTGCGACACTCACCATCCCGCTCAGCCCCCCGAGAGGCCTCTCGGCTGGACAGGGCTCTCTCCCTCTCACCTGGTTCTGTCAGCAGAGAGCCTGCCCTGCCCGGCAAGAATATATAAATCAGAAAAGAAGGCTCAATTTTTATTACTCTATTATCCAAAATAAACCTGAATACTAATTAGTTATATTTCATCCATACAGACGAAATTATTAGAGAACAATGGTTGTTTCATTGATATTTAGTTACACATTGAAATTGGATTTGGTGAATAAGTGAAAGCGATCACAATGTTTAACAAGAATCAGGACATTTTTATATGATCAGTTTGAGCTTAAAGCTGAGTGATGTTTAGTATTAATGTTAAAGAACAGAAAATGCAGCCGGGCAATGGTGGTGCACAGCTTTAATCCCAGCATGTGGGAGGCAGAGGCAGGTGGATCTCTAGGTTCGAGGACAGCATGGTCTACAGAGTGAGTTCCAGGACAGCCAGAGCTATACAGAGAAACCTTGTCTCA
>NW_022196898.1:59816513-59828629 GCF_008632895.1 Mastomys coucha | reverse complement strand
AAAAAAAAAAAAAAAAAAAAAAAAAAAAAAAAAAAAAAAAACAAAAAACAAAACAAAACAAAATCAAACAAACAAACCAGAAAATACAAGAAGAGGTCTAAGATGTCCTGAAGAGTTTTTTATATAGATGACAAAGTAACAATGGCCAAAGTGTAAAGTCTATGTACATTCACAAAATGTAATATTATTTCTTCAGCCTCAGCTTCATATTCATGAAGAACAACAATGATGAATAAAGCATATATGGTTTCAGGATTTTTTGGAGTTCATATAAATTTATGTAAATTTTATTGAATAGAAAGGTGATCTCATATTTTTACAAAGAGAAATAAACTAAAAATAATAATTAGGGACTGCTTAAATATATATACTTAAAACTAAAAGCAGTTAGATATTTTGAAGGAAATTTTCAAGTAAACATAATAACTCATAAAAACATGTATACATTATTAATGGTAGTCTTTGTCATGAATTTATAATTAATTAATTAATTAATTAATTAACTTTGGTGATAGGAATTGAACTTATGTCCTTACCGGTTCTAAGCCAGTACCCTACCACTGAACCCTGAATTTGCATTCTCATACAGAAGGCAGGTAACTAGGTCAATAGAGTCATCCCAGAAAGGGTAAATTCATGAAAGGAACTCAACTTGGGTATGGGGAGCCTAGAAATCCACAGCAACATTGGGAATCTCATATGAAGAAAAGTAAGACAAAGAAGACAGAGGTATGAGCTTTCAGATTAAGCTGGTAAGATTAATTGGCAGGAAAAGGTACTTGTTACTAAGCACAGTTATTCTGTTTCAATTCCTGGGAATAACTTGGGGAACAAAGAATGCCAATACTTATACATCGTCCTCTGACTTCCATATATGCAGTGTGGCATATGCAGATGACACACCCCCTACAATAAATAAGTATAATTTTCTAATGCACCCTCATAGTTAAAGTTATTATCTTTATCCTACATATCTTTTAACCTAAGTGTATAAATGTGGGATTATAACTTTCCTACTATACTAAAGACAAGGTACAGCCTAAATCAGAAGAATTCATGACAGCTTACAGATAAGACTTTTAAAATTCTGAAAAAATGATAAATTGTTAATAACATTGATTTTGAAACAATAAGATGGATGTCCCACAAAAAAAATGAGTTTTAATACTAGGTACTTATTGATTTGATGTCTCACAATGTAGCTGTTTTATCTATGTAAATAAGTAGGGTTCTGGAGAGCTATTTCAGCAAACTAAATGTTTTTGTTCTTGTAGAAGACCCAGGATTTGAACAGCTATGTTTGGCATATGATTTGTCTGTAACTCCTATTCCAGGTGATTCAATACCTTCTTTTTACTTCCAATACCATCAGGCACTCATGTGGTATACACACATAGAAACACGCAAAGTTGTTTTTAATGTAAATAAGCATAGTTTGCTTAGTAAGAAATATGTATAACTTACTGGGAGGTCATTGTTATAAATGCACAGGTATAGTTTTTGTTTGTTTGTTTGTTTGTTTTATTTTTTTATTTTTTATTTTTTATTTTTTGTTTTTCAGGATAGGGTTTTTCTGTATAGCCCTGGTTGTCCTGGAACTCACTCTGTAGACCAGGCTGACCTTGAACTCAGAAATCTGCCTACTTCTGCCTCCCAAGTGCTAGGATTAAAGGTATGTGCCACCACTGCCCAGATAGGTATAGTTCTTAATGAAAGCAGGTTATAAGTCAAATTGAATAAGATAATTTTGTCAAGAAGTTTGTTTATAGAAATTGATTTCTATAAACAAATGAGTGAAGATAAACATAAAAAGATAGTAGGATATGAGGGAAAGAATGAAAAGAAAGGAATGTTAAAAGAAAATAGCAAATAATAGCTTAATTTAATTATTACAATATATGTTTTTATATACAAACACACTTGTGTGTGTGTATCTCAGTGCATGACAACAAAAGCTACTTGAGTTGTGCTTCATGAATGATGAAATAAGTAATCTTGAAATGGATTCTAATGTGGCAAAAGGCAGGGTGCTAGAGAGGTGGCACAGCATGTAAATGCACTTGTTCTTGTAAAGAACTGAATTTGATTCATAAAATCAATGTCAGGCTCACAATTGTCTATAACTCCAATTCAAGGGAATACAACCCCCTCTTGTGACATCTGAGTACTCTGGGCACACACAAAGCATACAAACATAAAAGCAGAAGTTGTTTTTAAGGGAATGGTCTGTATTACCAGAGAACATGCAGAAGTCTCAATTCCTTAACCCATCTTTACATGCTGTAGTTAAGAAGTATGGAATTCATAGTACAGACTTAAAAACTCGGGCCTTTGTGGAAGGGAAATTATGTGTCTGATTACTCATAATTCTTGTATCTGTTTCAACAGAAAGAACCATGGCTGTGGATGTTTTATGACTACCAGAGCTCTTCACAGGTCAAACAAAAATGTAGGTAGATGACGGTATGTCAGTCTAATACTGAAAATGATGAATGAATTTTTGAAAATTAGATGATTGGAATGGTCACCCAGAATCTGGTCTTGATCTGCTCACTCTAATTTGTAATATAATGACCTCATCATCTAAAATAATGGCTTAGAAATCTTCCTTATTGAATTTGAACATAACATCAAGGATATAGAAGAAATAGTTATTACATTTGCGAGGTGAGTCTAATTTTATTTTTAAAGCCCCTGACAATCTTTTTATATAAAATAACATTGTCAGCAAAATTTAATAGGAAAAATTTAAATCTTTGCAGTCTCGAAGTAGGTATACAAAGAAAACTTCTGAAATTCATACATTGAGTATACTATAAACAAAATCAGTCTTGTACTTATTTCATAAATATCACTCAATAGATGGCTTTAATTCAAAATTAAAAAGAGATGGGCATTAGTAGCAGTGAGGAAACATACAGAAAATACATAGAATAATTTTTTTCATTTTGAAAATTTTTTAACTAAATGCTTACATAAATATTATATTAGGCAATTTTAAACAATAGTGTAAAGAATAAATAATTTCACCACTAAATAGTTCATTTTGAGAAAATACCATAAAAACAAATATCATAATAGAGAATTAGCTAAAATACACATAATCTCATTATGTGAAAAACTGAAGAATGCATCCTTGAATTTGTTTATAAATACAATGACAAAACTTATTCAGAGAATGTGTAATATATAAATTTTCTGATAAAATTTTTGATTCCATCAATTGTGAGTTCATCTATTGTTTGAGGTTTGTAAATTCAATCTAAACAATTATTGCAATAATAAATGCAGGTGATAGGTCAAAAACAAGTTTCTAAAAAAATGTTGAAAAACATTTAAACACTTGTAAAAGTCAATTAAAACAAATAAAACAAACCAGCTATTAAGAACGAGGACATCATGATTTTTGCATACAAATGTATAAAACTAGAAAAAATCATCCTAGGTGAAGTAACTCAGATCCAAAAGGACATGCCTGGTATGTATTAACTGTTGAGTGGATATTAGCCAAAAAAGTAAAGAATGCCCAGGATACAATCCATAGAACTCAAGGTTGACAAACTGAAGGACTCAAGTGAGGATGCTTCAATCTTACTTTAAAGGGAGAAGAAAGAAATCACAGTGGTCAGAGGGAGGGAGGTACCTGGATCGGAGAGGGAACAGAAGGGGAAAAGGAGAACATGCTCAGGTATTGGGGGGCCGGGACAGGAGTGAAGAACTGAGGGTAGGCAGTATGAATGGAAACTGGCAATTTCAGGAGATGGGCCGTAGAGGGACCCTTTAGTACGTACCAGAGACCTGGGAGATGAGAGATTCACAGGACTCAAAAGGAAGGACTTTAGATGAAATGTCCTCCAGTGGGGAGAGGGAAATTGTAGAGTCCACATCCAGTAGAAAGAAAGGGCATCCAGTGGAGAGATGGGGTTGCTATCCCACAGTCAAAATCTCTGACCCAGAATTGTTCCTGTCTAAAAGAATTAACTGCAGGCACAAAAATTGAGAAGAGACAGAGAGAAAGGAGGTCCAGTGACCGGCCCAACTAGGGATCCATCTCAGGGGAGAGCTCCAAGGTCTGAAATTATTACTGATGCTATGATGTGCTTCCAGACAAAAACCTAGCTAGCAGGACTACCCTCTGAGAGGCTGAAGAAGCAGCTGACAGAGACAGATGCAAATACTTACACCTAACCAATGTACTGAAGTTGGGAACACCGTGGTTGAATTAGGAAAAGGCTGGAAGTAGATAAGGAGGAGGGCTACCCCATAGGAAGACCAGCATTCTTAACTAACTTGAACCCCGAGATCTCTTAGACACTGAACCACCAATCAGGCAACATACATTAGCTGGTAAAAGTGCCAGGAGACATAAACTGCAGAGGACTGCCTGATCTGACCTCTGTGAGAGAAGGTGCACCTAACACTGGAGAGACTTGAAGCCTTGGGGGCGTGGGAGGGCCTGTCTGTGAAGGGTCTGTTGGAGGGGGTAGGGACATTTTCTTGAAGATAAGGAGAGGAGGAATGGGATGAGGAACTATCAGAGAGGAGACCAGGAGGAGGATAAAGACTGGACTCTAAAAAACAAACAAAAAAGGATTGAAGATAACTAAACAAAAACAAAACAATCAAACAAACAAAAAGAAACAAAAATATCTTCCACTTTATAACTTAAATGTTGCATGAACAAAAGTAATACTAGATTTTTATTGTTTATGAGAAGCTATAGATGACTATAGATGATAATGAATAGTTCATTCTCTTTCTCTCCTTATCATACTCTTTCTAACTCATACAGATATGTGAGCATGTATGTGTGTGTATATATTAGATTGACATGTATGGAAACTTTAATAAAACATTTTATTAAAAACTGAATTTCTTATATAAGTTAGGAGTGTCTGGCTAACAAATTTGTGTGAAAATTTGCTTGTGATTATATATTTCCAAAGTACTTAATGTATAAGTACATGCATACTCATGCAACAAAACAAAAACATTCAAGATTCTTGTTAGAATACATAGAAACTGTGGGGAGCGGTGGAGCTGGAGAGACATTCGCCATGGCAAGATGGCGCCTACTTCCACTGTCAACTCCTAGTAAACAACTGTTTGCGTATGTGCATAGAGAACTGTTTGCGCATGTGCGTAGAGTGAAAAGACGTCCAGTCACGGCCCATTCTGGGGCGTCACGTAGGGTAATGAGCGAACAGCCAATCATGGGCAGACACGCTGCGCTGTGGGCAGACACGCCGCACTGTGGTGTATATAAGCAGTGCGGATTATTGGCTAGACCCTTTTTTCCCTACAGAGGAGGCAATAAACATTGCTGCAGAAGGAACCTAGTGTCCGCGTGTCTTCTTGCTGGCGAGACAACTGCGCGGGCTACAAGAAACAATGAAAAATTTGATTTCTGTGCAGTTTATAGGAGTCAGATATTATGATGCAGCAGTATTTTTGCACATTTCTCCTATAATTAAAAGAAATCATGTGGTGTGAAGGTAGGTGTGAAATAAAGAAAGCATCACAAAGGACTGGGTGAAGTTCAAGATGGGTCAGCAGGGCAAAGGAAGGAATATGTGAGTGGTAACTATGTAGTAGCTTTCTAATTTACATATCTTCGTATATATATACATATATATATACATGTGTGTGTGTGTGTGTGTGTGTGTGTGTGTGTGTGTGTGTGTGTAATATACCACTCACCTGGCAGTTGTTTACTTATAGGTTCCAATAAACCTCAAAATATTACAAGCTCTTTCATTGTCCCTGGTTACTCTATATAACTTAATAATGAGTCTACTGATGAAGACACTAAACTCATAAAACTTGGAGAAATCAAGGTTGTACTCATGAAGCTTTGCTATTAGTTAGATTTCACAATGATAAAATCTGTCATTGGAAGGGAAAAGTAAACAGAAATTTTACCCACCTGTGGCAAAGCAACTGTGAAGAATGGCTGAGATGAATATATCCACTGCTGTAATATCTGCGTATCTGCCAAAGTATGGTATGTCTTTGGCATAACAGAAATTTTTCTGGTTTGGTTAGGACACACTCCAGAAGGTAAAACTCAGAGATTGACATGTACTTCTGGAAGTCAAGAGTTTTATCACTATAGTTGATAAAAGCTTACTGGAGAACCTATTGCTATCAATCAAACTAAATGTTTATTGTATAGAAGTGACTTACTTTATACCCATATGTAATTGTAGTTCTCATCTCTGATCACATTCTATTAACAATACTTTTCAATTCAACAGAGAGCAGAATAAGTAAACATACAGGAATTAAGGAACTGCATAGTTCAATGTATTTAATGCATCAAGCATTACATGGTATATCTATACCATACACAAACCTCCATCATAGAAGATAGGGTAGGGAAACTGGAAAAAAGGCAGGGATCAGTACAATGGAATATTGTTTTTCACAGTGGGGTACGTGCACATAGGAATTGACATTGGCTGTTTCATTGTGTACAAAACTTGTGAAATATCAAAAACAAATTCCCACCTTAGATGGAGGACGTGGTTATGATATCCCTCCCACCTGTAGCTGATGAGCTAGCTATTGGAAGTTTATGAGTGCTTATGGGAATGGACAGGAGTGTATAAGAGAACATGGGGGGGTGGACATAGAAAGATACAGAGACAGAGTTTTCTTCAAGGTTGTTGCCCTGTGAGGCTATAATTGCCCTAATGGATAGCCTTACACACATGTACATATTGATAGTACTGAGTGGACTAAATGAATGATACAAGAAAACAAGCAAATAAGCAAAATTACAGGAAGATGGCAAAATGACAGAGGAATTAAAGCAAATGCACATTTTGCTTTTGTTGGTTTGAATGAGAATGTCCCTCATATGCTAAAATGTTTAAATCCCTAGTCTTAATTGGAAGAATTGTTTGAAAAGGATTAGGTGTGGATTGCTTGGAGCAGGCAGAGCCTTGTTGAAGGAGGTGAATCACTGGGATAGTCCTTAGGTATCCAGGCTCATGTCACACATTCTCTCTCCATCCCTCTTGTCCTCCATTCCTTACCCCCCTCCCTCCATCTCTTCCCCCCATCCTACATGCCTTTCTGCCTACCTGCAGATCAGGATGTAAGCTTTCAGTCTCGTACCTGTCTGGGTCTTCCCAATAGATAGATAAAGAAAAGAATCTTTCACAGGTGTTTTAATGAATTCCAGATGTAGTCAGAATAGCAGTCAGATGTAGTCAAAATAACCCACGTTACACTGGCAGCACCATTCCACACTCTTGGTTCCAGTTCTGAATAAAAGGAGAATTACCAGCTGTGCCCCTTCCTAACTGCAGATGCAAATACAAATCTACCTCAAGTTCTGCTGTACATCCCTGTTGTGATGAATGGTATCCTTGAACCATGAGCCAAAATAAACCATTACCTCCTCCCTAATGTTGCTTTTATCAGTTTATGTTATTGTAACAAAAAGAAAAGTAAATGACACATGTGTGTATTTTCTACAACATGAGGAGCTCGTGTAATTATGGAGCAAACATAGGGTTGAAATGCTGTGTGTAAATCCAGTTTCTAGTTAGGTTGATGTGTGAATAGATGGCACTAATAACCTGCATTACTCATAATTCTGAGTCACTCAAGGGATAGATGTGTTTAAGAACATACTAAAACTTATATGGCTGTCTTGGTCTCTTGGCAATTACAGACATTAAACTTACATTTATACATTATCATTATATTCATATATGTTTTCAGGCACGTGGAAAGAATAATGTCATGAATTACTAGCATCTGAATAGTCTTCAAAAAAATCACACAGTACTATGAATTTACATCAAAGCCATTTATTTCCTTTGTAATATTCCTTATCCAAAATTATGTCTTATATTTGTGTTTACTGAGTATGATAGAAATGATGCCATGCTTGTTCATTCGCCAGAAAAAACGCATACCTTTTTAAAAAACAAGACCAGTTGACGAGGATCAATTTTTAAAACACTTTAGTTTATTCTGAAAACTCTTCTGTCTTGTTCAAATTTTATAGGCTAAGTGAAATAACTGTCACCATCCTTTCATCTAGTCTCTGCTCTCTCTCTCCAGGAAGGCAGATAATCTCCTAACAGCAAACAAAAATGCTACATTTTAGTTTCAGGTGCAGTTACTATACTTACAACATAATGGTATCATTTTTCTTTCCCATTAACTCTATTATGGGCCTGTTTCCTAGGCCAGTGGTAAATTTACTGATTGTCCTGAAATTGTCATTCCTTACAAAACCTTATCTGAACAGTCTTATAAATTCTATTCCTAGTTTATATACTTTGAGATTTTTCATCCATTTACTTTGACTATCTATTAACAATAACATATTCCTGCTATTTTTCCAATTAAAGATACTAATAATGATATGTCTGATAAAATTATTCTTTAATTTCAGTTTTTATTTTTGTGATTCTTTTTGTGTAGAATAAAGTAAGTATATTCTTTATGTTAAATCAATCTTCCACTATAATCTGAAGTTATTACCTATCACATTTTTTTTCAGTGACAGTAGGATATCTTGGTAAGTAAGTATTGACATCCTTTTCACTGACTTTTGTGGAGATACAGGCTTACTTAATTGCCATATTTCTTTTTAATTTTAATTAATCTGTGTCATAGTTTATTTTGATTTATAGTAAATTGAAATCTAAGCTTTTCAAAAATCCAGCCCCAGAAGACATTCTTCATTACTTTATAATTATCACCAGCATGTCAGTGTTAATAGTTGTTGAATATAATAACAGAACTCTATAAACTGATATGATTAAATCCATCGTTAAAATGGAATGTTCCCTATAGAAAAATAGGTGGTACCATGATGCAATTAACACTAGTGTGGTTGTATAGTTACGAAAATAGAATACTTATAATTAACAGACATATTTAAAAATAATACATATTATACAATTTATTTTCAACAACTTATTAAAAATTAAGCCAATGGGGAGGATCTGTGACTGTCACTCAGAAGTAAGAATTAAGGACACATTGTAGATGGATGAAGGGATGGAAGAAGGCAAAAGCAGGGTGATGAAGCAAACAGAGGGATGGGGATCAGGTTGGGGAAAGAGGGGCTGGGAGAGGGCTTAGAGAGAGAACAGAAACTGATTTTGGGGCATCACTGGGACTAGCCAGAGACCAGGGATAACGGAGGTTCCCAGGAGTCTATGGACATAACCCTAGCTGAGATTCCTATCAGCCAGGGCTATGGAGATTGAAATGGCCACTTCCTGTAGCCAGGGAGGACTTTCAGTGAAGAGAGGGGGTCATAAATCCACCCAAAAAACTTTCAGCTCAATGTCTTTCCTGCCTCCAAGACACACAAGGATAAAGATGGAGCAGAGACTAAGAGAACAGCTAACCAATGAATGCCCTAACTTGAGTATCCTGCAATTGTTGAGAGCTTACACATGACACCATTAATGATACTCTGCTATGCTTGCAGACATGAGCCTAACATAGCAGTCTACTAAGAGGCTTCATTCAGCAGCACATGAAAACGGATACAGAGACTCATAGGAAACATCAGGCAGAGCCCAAGGAGTCTTGTAGAAAATTAGGGGATAGAACTGAAAAACTGAAGGAGTCAAGAACACCATAAGAAGACCTACAGATCAACTAACCTGTTACTATGGGAACTCACAGACACTGAACCACCAATCAAAGAGCATGTAGGGGTTAGTCCTAGGACCCTTACCCATTTATAGGAGATGCATAGCTTGGTTTTTATATGTATTTTCTACCGATTGGACCGCGAGCTGTGTTGGACTCTGTTGCCTAACATTGGAAACCCTTGTCCTGACTGAACTGTCTTGTTAGACTTCAGTGGGAGAGGATACCCTTAGTACTGCTGTAACTTAATGCCACAGAGCAGGGAGGAACACAAGTAGGGCTTTCCCTTTCTTTGAGGAGAAAAGGAGGGAGTGAAGGTGGAGGAGTTTGTGAGGGTGGTACAGGGTAAAAAGGAGCAGAGGCTGGAAATGGGATGTAAATAAACAAACAAGCAATAAACAAACAAATGAAAAAAATTAGGCCAGAGGGCCAGGAAGATCAATCAGTGGATAAAGCAATACACCCTATTGTACAAGCAATACACCCTGAATTTAGATCCTATGACCAGTGTATATATGTAATTTATGACATTCTTGGAATCATATGACTTTTATTTTGTACTCTAGCTCTGTGTTCATAATAACTGATGGAGATGAAACTCATAGATCAAGTGATTGAGGTAAAGTTCCCATCGGGGAGGTCACCTGAAAGCCACAATCCTTTCCTTAGTAAGTTTTATAAGTTATTTATAGCATTCATAAAACACTGACATCTAATTCACTGAGAAATTAAAATGTGTAATTGGATGTTGTGTTGACCAAGCAAAGCTGTTCAAAAAAATAACAACCTTTGAGATTCAAAAGTGTTGAATTCATACCCAAATTATTAAATGAAATTCATGAAGTAGAAAACTTACTCACTTTCATATTCATACGTGTGTGTGTGTGTGTGTGTGTGTGTGTGTGTGTGTGTGTTTGTTTAACTTATAAGAAATAGCCAAGAATATAGAAGACATGGCAGGTTCCTTTGCAGACAATTTTCTCCTTTGTGACTGCTTTTAATAATAGACTTTAGATATTTTAAAGTTGCATCTTCATTGTCTGTTTGTGAAGTATAAGTAAATTATATCTCCAAATCTGAATAAAACACATACTTCCTTTAGCTCACCCTACACTACCTATCTTTACAGTAGTCGTGAGAATTAATCAGGCTAGCTTCTGGAATGATGCTTCTCGCTCTTGATCACTGTTATTGATCTTTCCTTCACAATTGCCTCTACCTTCTTGTCCATTAATCTTTTGGTAAAGATTATTTCAGATTTACATGCAGGATAGTACAATTATGATTGGGATGATTTATCTATGCACCCAGACTCTCCATAGGATGATACTGAAGACAGTCACCTACAGCATGTAAGGCTTCCCAAAACTTGAACATTCATTATAATGCATTAGATAGGTAGATAGATAGGTAGGTAGATAGATAGATAGATAGATAGATAGATAGATAGATAGATAGATGTAGATATATGTGTTTGTGTGTGCATATGTATACATATATATGTATATGTTATGTATTTATATGTGAATATAAGATATGTACATATATGTAAATGTATATATAAATATTTATGTAATTTAAATATGTCTATAACTTATTCCTGTTTGTACATTACAGTAATAGAAATAATTTTATTGCCTAAAAATGCAAAATAACAATGAGATAAGCATTTTACAGCAAAGAATTGGTTCCAATATTTCACTTTGTGAAAAGTCTTTATTTAGACATCCATTTGTGAGAAGTCATTATTTGTCATCCATAATAACTTGGTACTAAGTTTTGACGAAAAACACTACACAAACCAGTTCTCTCCAGTCTGCTAAGGTTTAGATAGACCCTATAATAATACTGGGAAATGATATTCCATGTTTCAGAAAGTGAGACCTACTGTGGAATATAAATTCTCTTTCAAATAGTTACTAGTGCTTTAGAGTATTTTTACAATGTTAGCATCTATCGAGTAACTGCTCTCCTTGATTCCAGTGCTTTGGCTAGAAGAGTAGTTATCACATTTATATCAGACCCATATAAACATAAATATGCTTATAGTAAATCTTGACCATAAAGAAAGTGTCCATTGGCTTAATGTGTAATATTTCATGTGTTAGATAAAAACAATAAACATTTGTATTCTACAGCCTCTTGACTTACATAGAAGAACATCCTTTCATAATGAAAGATTTTAGTAAAATTATTCATTTATGATCATAGAGATATAATCATAGGTATTATACTCTATGCAAAGCAACAAGAACATGAATATTGTAAATCATTTTGATATTGATCACTCAGTGTTGGAAGTTAACTTTCAAGGAAATCATGTGCAATACTTTAGAACTTTCTGTACATTTGGGTCTCAAGCTGAATTGTATGGTATTTTCAACAATACTCTAAAAATAATAAAACTGCATAAAATTTTTTTTCTTTTTTTTTTTCTTTTAGATATTTTCTTTATTTACATGCGAATTTCTCCTTTCCCAGTT
>NW_022196898.1:59808902-59815292 GCF_008632895.1 Mastomys coucha | reverse complement strand
AGCCCTCTATCAGATATAGGGCTGGTAAAGATCTTTTCCCAATTTGTTGGTTGCCGTTTGGTCCTATATATAAAGAATCCACGATCAAAATATGCAATGGAAAAAGAATTAGTTGACCTCATGAGCAGTTAGAAGTCGACTGCAGTGTCCTCCTTTGAAGCTCGTTAATACTGCAGTGTGATGTCTGTCCACACAGTCTATGAATCAGCCAAGGAGTTAGGAAGGCTAACCACATTCTTTGCCTATCATTCACACATGTGCTATAAGCAGCACAGCCACACTATGCCACTTTGTTGCTCCTCTAACTGATGTTAGATGTTGCTGTTGTTTTTTTGTTTGGTTTGAGCAGTCTGGCCATTTGTAGCTTGGTAACTCCTAGAGGACTGTTGGCCATGGTGATACTCTAGGAGAGAGTTTTGGTTAGCTCCTGTTTTAGAATTTGAAAAAGCCCTATTGTCACAGAGCTGGTTTGATTTATTTGCCACTTCCTGTTTCACATATGTATAGGCTTTCAGTGTTTGAAGTATTCATCAATGGCTGCTTTCATTTCTCTTTATATATAGCATGTGTACTTGTGATATTATGTAAAATTATATACACACATTTATATACACACATTATGTGTTTGGGCATATTTATGGATTTTATCAAAATTCAAGGGGCATCATTTCCAGTGAAGTTCACATTTTTTTCAGGAATTCTATGTTATTTTTACTATTTATTCAAGCTCTCAACTATTTTCAAAAAATGCATCACATATCCTAACAATTTCTTAATTAGAATTTCTTATTTATAACTTACATATGAGAACCTCAGGTTTAGAAAATAAAGTATACCCCTGTGGTACTTAATATTGTAAAACTTATCCTACATATTATATTTATGATTTAGAACCTGAAATTAGAAAAACTTTTGTTTGCACTGATATAGTTAATCATTATGGCTTTAAGTAAATCCCTTGAGAAGTAATGACAATTTGTCTCTATATGTACTTTTAAATGTTGTATGCTTATTCAGAATAGTTAGCTACAAATTAAGATTATTACTTTAGTTAACATTTTAATTCACTTTTATTCTTCTAGTTAAATCTTTAAGGTTAGGTGCAGTACATCAAAAAATAATCATAAAAATAGATGCAGAATTTCTTAGAAGGAGAAGCTTAGTGACACAGAAGAGAAAAAAGAATAATAGAGAAAAAATGATCAAACAATATCATTTATGTAATGAAACTATGGGAGAGTTAATTAAAAATTTCAGGGTATTACTTAAGATTACATTTTAAATTCAACACATGTAATAAATCATATTAGAAATTATATACAAACTATCTATACATTCATTTTTAATCAATACCTATTACCACAGTTTATATTATAATATTTGATTTTATCTTAGACTATACCCAACACATAAAATACTAACATGATACAATGTTGACTGTCCTGTAAATTTCAATATTCTATAACTTAAAGGAGAATGCAGGAGAAACATAATCTTAGGTTGCTCAAATAAATTGTATAGATTAATGACGTTTAGATTTGATTTAATATTGACATTGTTAGACAGATATTTTAGAAATAATGAAAGTAAATTTCCAGACTCTAATATTGTCAACTACATATATAATACAATGATCTATATTGCATATATAGCAGTATGATCACAAAATTCTAAACTCAAGAATTCTAAACTCAATAAGTAAACAAATTATTCAATTCAAATTTTGGAAAAGCATTTACACTAATTTCACACCAAAGGCAGCATCAATATTTCAAAGAGGACTAGAAGACGTATGACTTCAACAGTCAATCAACAAATAACAAGTAAACCCCTAACCAAATACTGCTGACTATAGGGCTAGTTGAAATGTTATAAACTAACCCTACTCATCACTGGAATGGAAGAAGAGAATCACCATTGAAACTGGAATGTCAGTTATACAAGATGATGGCATCCTGAGTAAAGTGCACATTGTATTAAGTACATTATCCAAATTCTAGAAAACTTAAGCATTACTATAATGATACAACAACCTGCACCTTCCTGAGGATGAGATAGGATTGATGGGCAAAAGCATTAGGAATGACATTCATTTTATTACTACTACAGTATATCAAATATATAAATAAGTAAGGAAATATGTATATTTATGTATGTCTGTATTACATACATACTCTTATTAGAATGCAAGATCAAAATCATATAAATTTGTATGTATGTGTTTATGTATATATACATTACTAATGTTGATGGAGAAAATTTAAAATATTGTGATTGTCATGGTAATGTTATTCATCATACAACATTCTGCTTTTAGACAAAATGACTTATAATTTTGAGAAATTATTTAAAAGATTTTAGTAAATATGAGATCAGCTTTCAGTAATGCTTTCATGTAATTACAATTGTGTATCTAACCACTGTGTGTTTCATTTCTGAGTAAGACAAAACATGCATATTAATTCAGATAATCTCACAAAAGCCATCTTAACACTCAAAAAAATTAAACAGAATTTATTTTTAATTATTTCATGAAGTCTAATTTTTTTCTATTAATTCTAAAGAAATTAAAGAATTTGATATCATGGCCTGTATATAAATCTCATGAAATTAGAAAAAAAATCAACTCCAACTTGAATTACTTACAAATCCTATTTGTATTTATGACACATTATTAAAACATACTAGAACTCTGAGATGGTTACAAATATTCATTGTCATTTAAAAAAACTAGCTTGTGATCTTCTTTCTTTCTTTCTTTCTTTCTTTCTTTCTTTCTTTCTTTCTTTCTTTCTTTCTTTCTTTCTTCCAGGTAAGGTTTTGAAATGTAATCATGTAGTCTACAGCAACAGGTAATAGCATCTACCTAAGGAACTCATTTCCAGAGGCCTGCCATTTAAACAGCAGGGAACTGAGTTCCCTAAAGTGTCTCTAAGAATTTCAGGCTCAATGAGTCAAGTCTAAATAAAACTCAGCTTCTGTGAAAACACACACCACCAGATAAACCTGCTAATGTGTGCTTAACCATTTGTATTCCTGCCCCCTCTCCAAGGTACTTCTAGATTACTGCATTAAAATCTAACTGCAGCAAACCAGGGTATGGGTTTTCCCTTGATTATTTCATGTTATTGTGTAAGGAGAGAAGATTCGAAAATCTAATCAGAGTCCTTGTGGAGAGAATGATGTGATATTTAATATGAGAAAAATTATATTTTAATAAATACACAATTTCCAAAAGTACACAATGGAACTCTTGGTGTTGTTTTAACTCAATACTAGCATATTATTGAAAGACACAAATTACTTTCTCATCTGTGACCCTTTATAGTACACTCATTCTGGACAGAGAATCTTAAAGCAGAGGGAAAGAAAATTAGAGCTAAATCAAATTACACATAAAGAGACACTCTATAACCAATACATAGTTTTATGTGGAAATTTAAAATAGTTTCCATGGGTTTATTTTTAGATCTAAGAAAGAGAAAGATAGATTGCCTCTTTTCCTTGGATGGATGTAGTTAAAGCCAATCTCTAAAATTGTGTCCTCTATCGTGCAAGACATATATATGAAACAAAATAATAGAAAAAAGGTGGCACATAATATTGCCATGTGGAAGAGGGCATATGATTAGGACGTGACACTCTCATAAGATTATATACACTGAACACTTGATCTCTAATCTGTAACACTGTGGACCATTTCCAATTTTGGATCTAAAGGCTGGAGATTAGATCAGGTAGTCAAGAACACTTGTTGCTCTTAAAGAACACCTGGGTTCACTTCCCAGCAACACATGGCTGCTTAAAACATTCTGTCACTCCACTATCAGGAAATCTGACATTCTATTGTGGCATTCATGAGCAATTCATGCTTGTGTTGTGCATATGTTTATGCAGGCAAAATACTCATATGCATCAAATAAAAATAAATATTTTATTTACAAAATATTCCTAGGAAGAGAAATAAAGTTCAGTAGGAATACAATGTACAAATTTTCAGTTTATTTTGGGATTCTGGTCTCTGCATACCTCTTCGATTTTCCTCTTAGATGTCATAAAATAAGCAATTTACTCTCAACCATGTTTCCACCATTATATTCTTCATCACTATTGGATGCAACCATGGGACATGTCTGACATGTCCCAAATTATGAACAGAAACAAGGTTTCCACTTTGAAACTTGAGTAATTCCTGTAGTTTTAAATAGTAGAAAACTGCCACACAGATGGGTTGTGAAAGATCAGATCTCTTTGGTTCAGATTCCATCTTAGAAAAAATTACCTGAGGCTGATCTCAAGTTATCTAACAAGCTGGTACCTCGTACCAGTTTCCAGGTTACTCCTCAACAATTCTGTACCTCAAGATTACAATCCTGCCCCTGGCATTTCACTTTCTAACAATCACCTTTAGGAAGAAAGCAGAACTCTATGACTTGGTACCAAATATCAGCTATTTATGTTAAAAGAGAATAAAACTTTATAATGCCCCTACCCTAATCAGATACCCCCTTTTGCCTCTATAAATACCTACTTAAAGCTAAATTGCCCAAGTGAGGACACCCCAGTCCCACTTGGGAGAAAGAGAAAAGCAATCACAAGTGGGGAGGGAAGGAGGGAGGGAAGGAGAGACCTGGGAGGGAAAGTTGACAGGGGCTGGGGAAGAGGGGGAGAGAGGAACCTGATTTGGTATTGGGTGAGGGAAAAGGACCTGTTGTTCAGCAGGAAGAATTTAAACAGGTTTGGTGAATCCCTTGCCAGAATGCACCAGAGAACTGGGAGTTGAGAGACTCTCAGGAATTAAAGGGAGGCACCTTAGATGAAATTCCCAACAGTAGGGAGAGGGAATTTATAAAGGCCACCTCCACCATCAAGTGAGGGATGGGGTTGCCATCTCACAGTCACATCTTTGACCCATAATTGTTCCTGTCTGAAAGGAATTACGGGAATGAAAATGGAGAGGAGACTAAGGAAAAGAAGGTCCAGCAACAGGCTCAAGGTGGAATCCAGCTCAAGGGGAGGTCCCAAGGTCTGACACTGTTATTGAGGTCACAAATAGGGACCTATCATGACTGCCCTAAGAAAGACCCAACAAGCAGCTAAAAGAATCAGATGCATATATTTGCACTAAACCAATGGACAGAAGCAGCTGACCCCTATTGGTGAATTAGGAAAGCCTGAAAGAAGCTGAGGAGAAGGGTGATTCTGTAGGAGGACCAGCAGTTTCAACTAATCTGGACCCCTGAGATCTTTCAAACACTGGACCACAAAACAGTCTGCATACACCAGCTGATATGAGGCCCCAACACATATACAGTAGAGGACTTCTAGGTCTGTGTTCGTTCAGAGATGATGCACCTAACCCTCAAGAGACTGGAGGCCCCAGGGATTTTAGAGGTAATGTGGGAGTGGGGGGATATCCACATGGAGATGGGGTGGGGTGGTGAGGAGGTATGGAATGTGGAGCAGCTGGAGGGTGGATGGGGGGCAGGGAATGGAATATAGAGTATAAAAAGTAAATTAAAAATAAAATAAAAAATTTTAAAGAAGTTATACTCAGGGCTCCACCTTCCTGGCCTGTGTCACATTTATCAGAGAGTACAATCTCAAGCTTGAATAAAAGACCCTAGTGCGATTACATCAGAGTCAAGAGTTGGCTCCTTGGTAGTCTTTTGAAGTTCATGAGTAGGCACAAGAGTTGCAGGTT
This sequence comes from Mastomys coucha, assembly GCF_008632895.1. Taxonomy (NCBI): domain Eukaryota; kingdom Metazoa; phylum Chordata; class Mammalia; order Rodentia; family Muridae; genus Mastomys; species Mastomys coucha. The sequence goes on along the minus strand of NW_022196898.1, from coordinate 59,809,588 downwards.
ATTTTTTTACAGATTTACAAGAAAAACAAAACAAAACAAAATAAAACACAACAAAAAAAAAAAAGAAGAAGAAAAAACCCACAAATGTGTTCTGTGATTGTTTATGCTTGGCCCAGGGAGTCACTATTAGTAGGTGTAGCCTTGTTAGAGTAGGTGTGTCACTGTGGGTGTGGGCTATAAAACCCTCATCCTAGCTGCCTGGAAGCCAGTATTCTGTTAGCATTCTTCAGATGAAGATGTACAACTCTCAGTTCTCCCTGCACCATACATGCCTGGACACTGCTATGCTCCCACCTTGGTGAAAATGGACTGAAGCTCTGAACCTGTAAACCAGCCCCAATTAAATGTTGTTCTTTTTAAAACTTGCATTGGTCATGGTGTCTGTAAACAGCAGTAAAGCCCTGACTAAGACATGTTCTCATAATGTGGTGAATTCATGCATAAAATTTCTAATTCCCCAGGAAATGAATGATTGGATGCTATGTCTAAGCATGTCTATATATTTGACTACAGATTATGTTTGAGTAGGCTAAAGAAATTACAGCAAATTTTTTGAGAGGATCATCCCACAGGATCAATGTCAGATGATCTCTTGGAGATATCCTCAATGTGAATTTTCTTCCATCATGTCATTTTTCAAACAAAATTTCTTTCTTCCCAAGTCTTATCTCTTTTTTTTTTTTTTT
>NW_022196898.1:59800058-59805624 GCF_008632895.1 Mastomys coucha | reverse complement strand
ATATCCAGCTACTTTGCTGAAGTTTTTTATCAGGTTTAGGAGCTCTCTGGTGGAATTTTTGGGGTCTCATCTCTCCTATTTTTCCCTGCCTCCATCTGTAGTCACAATTTGCCTTTTCATATAGCCACAGAGGTTTGTCTTTCTTTAACAGTACTCAAACAATCATGATTTGTGTGCCTAATTTTATATTTTGAAACACTCTTAAACTTTTTTTGGCCTGCCTATAAACATTAGGATTAGGACATAAAGCAAACATAGTATACTTGCCTATTTTTAGTCTAGGTGGTCATCTCATTTAATATAAAATTTCTAGTTCCACCTATCTTTGTTCAGATTTCATAGAATAGTTTTTCCTTAAGAGCTAAAGAAAATTCCATGATCTACACATTCAGTATTTCCATTACCTATTTTCCTTGGCAGATACTCACAGATGCAATATACTAACTCTAAAGATATTTATTTATTCAAGCATTTTTATCATTGAATTATTCATTATATGAAAGTCATAAGATAAAATGTATTAGAAATTTCTTTAGAAAATGAACAATTTTTAACTTTGGTCCAAATTGAAAAACAAAGTATCACTTAGCAGACAGTGTTTGAGTTTGTATTTAGACTTGTGCTTCAGATATTAAACATGTTCCTTAATAAACTTCAGATTTTAATATGCTTCCATGAACTCAGTTTTTATTGCTATATTCAGTGAATTCAGTGAAATTTGGTATCTCTATTTCTATTTCACAAACTTAGTAGTGTTTCTGAATTTCATTTTACTTCTAGTTTCTTAAGCTGAGCATGACCTTCAAAGTTGCAATGGATTTGGGAAGATTCATCCAGGATGGTAACCTTAATCCTCTCTTTCCGAACTTCATATATCCATTCTGATTGGAAAATTGTCACTCAGCATAAGTGAATTAATGAACTACTTGGAATGATTTACAAAGTAGTTGAATTTGTTTTCAGAAAAACAATAAATGGGCAAATATATGTGCAGTTACATTTGTTTTTTCCAGTGATAGACGAATAACAAGTAGAAGAGTATAATCCAGAAATCTCTATACACTTCCTATCATATCTTGGTAGGGAAGTGTTCATTGACCCTCAGAACTAGATATGAGCAAGCCTAGGTTTTTATTGGAAACCAGTGATAGTCACAGTAGAGACCACAGAATGACCCTTGTCAAGTCAGAGCATAGGGAGGACAATACCCTATCTTCAAGATGGCAAAGCCAGCAATGACAGTGAAACAGAACAGGAAGCAAGTAGAGTCAGTTCCCTGTTTTGAAACAAAAAGCATGCATGAGGACCCATGGCTCCAGGCACATGTGGAGCAGAGGCTTGGCTTATTTGCCATCAATGAGAAGGGAAGCCCTTGGTCTTATGGAGGCTCAATATCCCAGCATAGGGGGAATGCTAGGGCAGTGAGGTCAGAGTGGCTGGGCTGGTGGGGAAGCACCTCATAGAGGCAGAAGGGATGGGGGATGGGATAGGGGGGTTGCATTGTGAAAACCAGGATGGAGGACAACATCTGAAATATAAATAAATAAAATAACCAATAAAAAAAGAAACACCTTGGTCAACAAGTTATGTTCTTTCTGAAAGATTTTGAGCATTATCTCATAATTGAATCAAGTTTTCTTCTTCTTCTTCTTCTTCTTCTTCTTCTTCTTCTTCTTCTTCTTCTTCTTCTTCTTCTTCTTCTTTTTCTTCTTCTTCTTCTTCTTTTTCTTCTTCTTCTTCTTCTTCTTCTTCTTCTTCTTCTTCTTCTTCTTCTTCTTCTTCTTCTTCTTTCTTCTTCTGCTTCTTCTCCTCCTTCTTCTTCCTCCTCCTCCTCTTCTTCCTCCTCTTCCTTTTTCTTTCAGCTTTATTATTGGTGTTGACTTTCAAACTTTCTCTGTACTTCTACACAGGCATATGCTTCTTAAAATTATGTTTCTCATGTGCTGAATCACGAATACTGGCTAATATCCTTGGAAAATACTGAGGAAGATAATCCTCGGTTGTTTTTAATTGTACTTTTAATTGTACTGTTTAATATTTCCAGTTTATGTTTTCTCTTTATATCTAGCTGTAGTATTAAAATTCTGCACCCCAATAGAAGCAGGGTAGGGAGGATGGGATAAGGGGTTTCTGAAGAGCAAACCACGAAACTTAAGAAGGAAGACCAAGCTGTGGATATTTAATTTCTTCTTAAAAGGGGGAACAAAATACCCATGGAAGGAGTTGAAGAGACAAACTCTGGAGCAGAGACTAAAGGAATGACAATCCAGAGACTGCTCCACCTAGGAATCCTTGCCATATTCAATCATCAAATCCAGACATTATTGTGGATGCCAGCAAGTGCTGGATTACAGAAGCCTGATATAGCTGTCTTCTGAGAGGCTCTGACAGTACCCGACTAATATAGAACTAGAGGCTCACAGCCATCCATTGGACTGAGTACAGGGTCCTCAATGAAGGATCTAAAGAAAGGACCCAAGGAGCTGAAGGGCTTGCAGCCCTTGGCCCTGTGAAGGTACTTTGCCGCAGGGTAGGGGAATGTCGGGGCCAGTAAGCAGGAGAGTGTGGTTTGGTGAATAGGGGGAGAGAGGAGGGAACAGGGGTTTGTTTTTGTTTTTGTTTTTATTTTTTATTTTATTTTATTTTTTTCAAGGGGAACCTTGGAAAGAAGCTATTGTATGACATGTAAATAAAGAAAAGATCTAATAAAAAAATCATAGAAGAAAATGTGCCCAACATCAAGAAAGAGATGGACATAAAGGTACAAGAAGCCTATAGGACACCAAATAAATGGAACCATAAAAGAAAATCATGTCATCACATAATAATCAAAACACTAAATGCACAGAACAAAGAAAAAATATTGAAAGCTGCAAGGGAAAAAGGCCAAGTAACACACAAAGGTAGAGTTACCAGAATTACACCAGACTTCTCAACCGAGACTATGAAGGCAAGAAGAGCCTGGTAAGAGGTCATGCAAACTCTGAAAAACCACAAATGCCAGCCCAGGCTACTATATAAAAAATCTCAATCAGCATAGATGGAGAAACCAACATATTCCTGTGCAAAACCAAATTCAAACAGTATCTACCAATCCAACTCTACAGAAGTTCCTAAAAGGAAAATTTTAACACAAGGAAGGCACCTACAACAAAGAAAAAACAAGATAAAAGCATCTCACAACCAAGCTAAAGAAAGTGAACTCACTGATTGCTAACAGAGTTAATGAAAGCATGGATCATTCAATTTTCTCATCTTCTAATTAATGCTTTTAATAAAACGATTCCTTAGATTAATCATTTTCTATTCATCATCCAGGTGACCTAAGTAATAAGAATTCTATGTAGATAAACTTAAATTTTGTTTAAAGAGTGATGACTTGCTTTCATTTAGAGTTAACAAACTTTCCCATGCTATTTGCATTTGGCAACCAGTGTATCTGAATCATAAGATTATTTCCTTATTAGGTCCTAGACATGAGCTTTACTTGTCTTGATAAATTTAACTTTTTCCATCTTAAGTATATAACTCTCTCCAATGGTCTTGCCACCTATTTTTGTTATGCTTTGAATCTCTTTTAGAAATTAAACACGGAGGTCACAAGAGGGCTCTTTGCCAAACCCAGTACTTGAGATTCCAAGGGAGGCACCATGTGGATTCAGTTTGAGTACAGCAAACACCAAAGAAAAGTAAATACTGTCATGACTTGTTAGTATCATTAGAGAAGGTAAAGCATTGTTCAAATGACTAACTAATGTAGTAGGTATTACTGGACTGAAACACTTTTTAAATAAGTTTTGAGTCTTTAAAAATCAATATAAAAACTAATCATCCAAAAAAGCAAATATTTGTATGTACTGTCTTTTTTAGTTACATTATTACAATATGTATTTATAGTGTTATTTTTAATATTTTTTATGTAGGTATATATTTTCTCTAGTGACACTTAAACATTATAAAATATCTAGACTATTTTATTAGTAATATCAATTATTAAAACATCTTTAATCTAGTTTTTACAAGATACATGCATTTTGCATACTGGAAATAAAATCAATATATACCAGCAAGGCAATATCTCAAATAAATATATTAATCTACTCATAGTTCATTTTTGATGCAAGAACACTATATTACAGCATGACAATGTAAAGCAACTTTTCATATTCTTGTCTTCATATTCTATTTCCTGTCAATTAAAGACAGAACTAAGTATAAATTTATTAGCTAAGGGAAAGGAAAACATTAATTTATATAAGGCATTATAACTCTAAGAGAAAAATGGCATAGTAAATTCAGAGATACTGTAAAAATTTTGAATTAGACTTTGTCTCTTTCTGGGTTTTTACATAATCATATATTTGTATTTTAAGTTTCTATATAGAGCTAGAATCCCAAATCACAGAAAACACAAAATATATTAAAGCCTGGTTCTGACTTCAGCATAAATGTTAATATTATTAGATATTGATACTGAAAATTAATTTTACTAATGTCTGCATAGCCTATCATTCTAAAACATAGTTTATTCTAAAATTACCTTGACTTTATAAACCATTTTTGTCCATTTTAAATAAAAAAGGTAGATTGAAATGCAATTCTAAGTAAATATGATAAGAGAAAAATAATAACAAATATCGCCTTTAATGTTTCAATGATTAACCAGGTAGATTTTTACACTTATTCATTGCCTTGGAGTCCATGGGAACTTGACAATGTTCTTTCAGTTGCTCTGAGAAAAGTTTTGATACCTTTCTCAAGTAAGACTTGGTCTCTCTCCTTTTTTCCTGAATACTAGTCAAAATAATGGTTGACTTTTCAGTATAAACTTAAAGGCAAGAAAATAAATATACTTAAAGTTCTAAATACCACTTTTGCCAACTTAAGACTCCATTGCCTAGCAAAAATATCTGCCCATTTGAGGAGAAATAAAATTTTTTCCATTACATAAACAAATCCAAGTCATGTTCTACAAACTAGCTCTACAGAGAATAGTAGATGTAATTCTTCAGGCTGAAGACAGGAAGAATAGCCAATTAACAGCAGGAGAAAAATAATGAAATTATAATTACTAAACCAAAAATAAGACTTAAGACAAAAACAGCAACATCAAAATGATAAATAAAAACAAACATCTAAATAATAATTACATTTTAATGATGAAAAGTCAGGAGACAAAAGTTATTGGAATGTTATTAGAAAAAAAATTCATATTTTTGTGAAATATAAGAAATTTATTTTGCCTTTAAGGATAAGGTAGGTACCTTCTTAGAGTGAAAGAATGGAAGGAATACTTCAAGGGAATTAAACCATGAGCCAAGCATGACTTACTATCCTAATAGTATATGAAATGGCCTTTGAACAAAAATTAATTCAAATAGATCAGAATACTTCATTCTGATCAAAGAAACAAAACTAGTGACTTCCGAAAAGACATAAGAAGAAGTAAACTTGACTCTAAAGGAAGCAATGAAGTATCAGAATTGTTCTATCAAAGGCAGAATTTTCAGCAGATGGTGCTGGCTCAACTGGAGGTTAACATGTAGAAAAATGCAAATCGATCCAT
>NW_022196898.1:59790975-59799639 GCF_008632895.1 Mastomys coucha | reverse complement strand
GAAACTGGGAAAGGAGAAATTCGCATGTAAATAAAGAAAATATCTAAAATAAAAAAAAAAAGTAAAATAATATAGAAATAGCATGTTAAATTACAGTGAAATATCTTCACAGTCATAAACACACTAACCAGTGGGAAGGCCTGTGGCAAGCCTAAAAGAATGTGGATGCCAGAAATATCTTCTCATTCCTTTTTGGGGACTTAGTAAGAAAAAGAAAGACTAGGTAAAAAAGATATATGACAACAAATTCAAAATCCAGATGATAATTTCTGGACATATTTAATACTTTTTGATGTAATCAAGTCTCCAGTATGAAATTACATGAAGAAAATATATATGGACAATTTAAAAACTATCCGACTATGGCAAGATTGATACAGATTGGTTGATTGATTAACTGATTAAATTTGTTGTGGTTTGTATGGAATACAGAGACTTGTCTCTGTTGAGGAAATAATCTCTTACTGGCCATTTAATAAAGAAAGAAATTTAGATAGAATAGTAACTATCATCATAAACAAAATCATTTTAAGTTTGTGATTTTAAAATTTAAAAATGTTTAGTTCAGCAGAAAGTGATACAAGCAAACAATGGTTAAAATTCAGGAGGAAAATAAGCTTCTTTCTTTTGTAAATACAAATTTTTGAATGAATAATAAAGAATCACATAAAATTAGAAAAATAAAGTTAGTAGACTTTCAGAGACTGAAAATTACAAATGATGATTGTACATAAAAGTGTCTGAGACAGACAAAATTTCAGAAGTATTTGTAACTTAAGCCCATACTATTTTCAAAATAAAAGCATTAGAGATATTAAATATTAGAGATATACTGTATGCTGGATGTTATTGTAAGAAATTAAATGGAATATATATAAAATAAAATATTTTCTTATTTTAAATATTTTAGCATGCCTATTGTAGAATGTTATTTTACAATTTAGTGCATGCTTCAGCTAAAATTATTCCTCATTTACTAGGGAAAGTACATGCGAAGATATCCATGAGAATTGCTTGTCACAGCCAGAAATGAAACAAAAATATTTAAACTGTATGCAGTCTAAAGTATGTTAACAGTGAACAGTTGGGAACTTCAATGTGTATATGCTGGCCTACAGAGGTTAGTTATAGCTGAGTTGTAGAGATTCTGACCTTAGACCATTGATCCAGCAGACAACATAATATTAACAGTATACAAATTACATATATCTAACTGTTGAGTTACCCACAATAAGTATAATCCAGTAACATATATTAAATATACCCTTGTTTCAGATAGAAATTCCTGTATTTGAAAGTGATAAAGTAAAAAGTAGATGGCCTAAGTTGCATCCTTGCATTAATCAATGAAGACAGATTTTATTTCTCAAGCACAATAAAACCATGCTCAAGTTACATCACGCAGAGCATTTTTGTGATGAGATCTACTTATAAATATAATGCAAAAATTAATACTAATTGTTGTCTACATTTAAAATTAAATTATTTCAACTTGTATGACATTACCTTAAATATATATGCTTTATTTTACTTTGTATCTTTTAAATTTTTCTATTGGTTTTTCCCTTTCAATGAATGACTAAATGTAGATTTTAATAAAAGACATAAGGGGTATAAATTGAAGTGTATTACATAAATATTTTAAAAATTTGCTTATTTCATACATAGTTAAATGGTGTAGATATTATATCTGATTCAGGTAGAGTCCATGAAACAATGTACAAAATTGAAATCCAACCAATCCAATCACTATGAGAAAAGAAGGTTACCTTGTAGGAGTAAGATGGATGAGTAAATGCTTGGCCTCACCTCTGCTCCTTTCTCTTATCCATCACTCTAATAAATGAGGAGGAGAGTGTTCAGCACTGCGTATCAGTGTCAAATGCCTGAGAAAAAGTGTTCTCTGAGGAGTTAGAAACATGTGAGTTTTGACGCTAGTATGAACGATATAGTGACTACCAAGTCAGTCTTGGTTAATTAAGTGAGAAATATTTTTATGAATATATACAGTACACCTTAAATATCTAAATTACTGCATCATGTTTTGATATATTGAAAATTAAAATGTTAATAACTCTATAATTATAACTAAGTCAATACCTTTTATTTCTCTTCACTCTGAAGCATATTATTATTATTATTATTATTATTACTATTATTTTTAAATATAGAATAGAGTTTATTTAGGGAATGGGGAGGGGAGTTAAGAAGGTAGCAGAGTCAGAGAAAGGCAGAGAGAGAGTAGAGAAGTAGGGGCCGGCCATGACCACGTGGAGGGGGGATGGGAATGGGGAGAGAGCGGGAGCAAGGGGGTAAGAGGCAAGTTGGAAAAGCAGGAGTCTATTATTATTATTATTTAATCTTTCTTTACAGTCCAGACTTTATCCCCTTCCCAGCCCACCCTCTGACTGTTCCACATCTGACATCTCTTCTACCCCGTCTCCAAGAAGTTGTCTCCAACATCCCCACTGTCACACCACCAGACTTCCCAACTCCCTGGGGTCTCAAGTCTCTTGAGAGTTAAGTGCATCTCTTTTACTAAGGCCAAATCAGACAGTCCTCTGCTATGTATGTGTCTGGAGCCTTATATCATCTGGTGTATGCTGCCTGGTTGGTGGCTTAGTGTCTGAGAGATCTCCAGATCATTTGAGACTACTGGTTTTCCCATGGGGCTGCCCTCCTTCTCAGCTTCTTTCAGCTTTTCCTCAATTCAACTACAGAGGTTCCCGGCTCTGAGAGTCCCAAGAAGTAACTGAAATACTCAGATGCAGATACTAACACCCAACCAATGGAGAGAAGCATATGTTCTTAACATTATAGTCATTAAGGGCTTACCAGGTAGAGAACCCAAATAGCAATAAAATGGGGTGAAAAAATTATCATGACAGAACTTGCAACCTGATGAAGTAAATTCTTACTAAATACTAATTATACTATAGGCAAAGAATTGAGATATAATATTTTCTACCATGGGTATTAATATAATAAAATGGTGAAAGTCTGAAGAGTTTCTATTTTGAAACTCCTTTACAATAACAATATCAATGCTGAAGCAGAGGCTAAGAAGGTCTTGACATAGATAAGCATTAAGGCTTAAAGAAAACTTTATACAGTTTTCTTGATATTTTGCATGTACTGATGTAAAATCTGAGTAAATTTAATGTCTTAAAGCATAAAAGTATATTTATAAATACTAATAATACTAAAAAAGAGACTAAAGAAATAAAAGACGCAATATATGTATGTTTTGTTTAAATACTGATTAACTTTATTCACTCCAACAACATATTAAGTCTGTTGTTAGAAAACTACAGAACAAAAGAAGTTATTGTATTTAGTCATGCATTTTCTTCTACTTAATGAATCAATAATACAGCAAAAGTAGGACAAGGTTAAGTGCTTTTTACCTCTTCTTCCATAATGTCCCCTAGTATTAGCAGGGGGCTAATGTAAAAGTCATATTTAGGAATGAGCATTAACAGTTGCTTATTATCAATACTTTGAACTGTTATGAGTCTATATTGAGAGAAAATTCATCTAACCAAGGTTGAAGGCATCACAAATCCTTAGGTTATATACAAATATATAGGTATATATAGATATATATGTATATGCAAATATACAAATGCATATTGTTGTGTAATATGACTGTTTATAAATATACCAACTGTAGGTTTAACTCAAGAATGTGCAATCTACCCTGCCATGCATTTCTGATTTCATTTACAGTACCAAGCATACATTTCCTTCTTGGGAATAGGCTTCAAATCCAAAATGGGAAACAACTGATTATCCCATACAGTCTTGGTATTATTGCACCAGTGAGATTATCTTGCCTGTCATTTCTATACTGTGCAATGCAAAGCCCTGTGCTACATAATAGCAATGATGTTTTCCTCTCTTAACTGCCTGCATAGCACCTTATGGCACCATGAAAGCTACTCAACACAGAGAACGTTTTCCAGTCAGTTTGAGATTAATTTGTTTATGCCTTACAGTCAAAGTGTGTGGTATCGTCAACCATATGTTCTACAGAATGAAAAATGTCAAATGAATTTAGAGGTGGTGCTCAGAATGACACAGTCTTTGCCAGCTATTCCTGTGATAGATGATTAGGTTCTAAGTTTCAAAACTGTCATTCATCAGAGTTCTAAAAATTTGCAAATAAAGACATTTTAAATCTGTGCTAATATTATTAATTCTATCCAATCTTTATTTCATTACTTGATTTTGGAGACATATTCATACAGAACTTCATATACTATATGAGCCTCAGTATAATATATTTGTTTTTTTTAAATCTAAGTTCATGTTAATTCTTCCAGAATAGGAATGGTTTGTGGAAATACTACTGTCACTAAATCGTAGAAGTGCTAATTAATCCTATGAAAATGCAAATATAAACTACTGTTTATATCAATATTTAGATAAGTACCATGGCTTCTGACAGAAGAAGAAAGTCAGTAACAGGTTATTAAATAACGCTTAAAGCTTAATTAAAAATAAAGCCTGTCCAGAGTGGGCATAGAGTTGACAGTGGAGGATTGTTGTTCATGAATGTTTAAAAAGACAGAACTTATTTCACGTCAAAAATATATTTGCAAAAAAAAAAATAGAAAAGAAAAGAAAAGAAAAAAGCCAGGCAGTGGTGGCGTACGCCTTTAATCCCAACACTTGGGAGGCAGAGACAGGTGGATTTCTGAGTTTGAGGTCAGCCTGGTCTACAGAGTGAGTTCCAGGACAGCCAGGGCTACACAGAGAAACCTTGTCTCGAAAAACCAAATATATATATATTTTAAATTTGTGGATATGCCAGACTAGAGATGAGGCTATGTTATGATTGTCTAGCATGCCCAAGGTCCGAGTTTTGATGCCCAGCACTGCATAAACTAGGTATAGTGAAGTACCCAGTACTCTTGAGGTAAAGGCAGATTAGAAATTCAAGGTCATTCTTGGATCTACAGCAAGTTTGAAAATATACTTAATATGTAAAATTTTATATATATGCATATAAACTTGTATGCATATATAAAATTGTATATATGTATATTCATATAGACAGCCATATTTGTATCTGTGAGAAATTTATTAGCATTTACAATATGCTGAACGGCCAATATCAAAAACTAACGTAACAACAGATACTGGCAAGGATGCAGAGAAAGAGGAGCACTCCTCCATTGTTGGTAGGATTGTAGGCTGGTAAAACCACTATAGAAAATAATTTGTGGGTTCAAAAGAAAATTGGGCATAGTACTACCTAAGGACCAGCTATATTACTCCTTGGAGTATACTCAAAAGATGCTCCAACAAATAACAAGTACACATGTTCCACCATATTCACAGAAGCCTTATTTCTAACAGCCAGAAGCTGGAAACAACCCAGATGACCCTCAAGAGAGGAATGGATACAGAAAATGTGGTACATTTATAGAATGAAGTACTACTTAGCCATTAAAAACAATTACTTCATGAAATTCGCAGGCAAATGGATGGAACTAGAAAATATCATCTAGATAACCTAGATGTTACCTGAGGTAACCTAGGCACAAAAGAAGACACATGGTGTGTACCTCCTGATAAGTGGATATTAGGAAAAAAATTCAGAATATCCATGATACAACTCACAGATCATGTAAAGCTTAACAAGAAGGAAGACCAAAGTGTGGATGCTTCAGTCCTAGATAGAAGGGAGAACAAAATAATCATGAGAGGTAGAATGAGGGAGGGGCCTAGGAAGGAGAGAAGGATGGAAAAAGAGGGAGCAGGATCAGGTATAGGAAGAGGCAGAAGAGAAGTACAGAGGGTTAGAAAAATGAAAAGAAATATGGCTGTGGGGATGGGGGATGGGCGGGGTGGAGAACTAAGGATAGCCACTTTCTAGTTCTGGGCTCTAGGTCCCAGAATCCAGGGAAATGAGAGGTTCTCAGGAGCCAATGGGGATGACATTAGCGGAAATACACAATAAAGTGGAGACAGAACCTGTAGAGACCACTTCCAGTAGATAGCCACAACTGCCAATTGAGGGGTGGAATCACCCACCCATCTCAATTTTTTTCTTTTTCTTAGTTTATTTATTGGTTATTTTATTTATTTACATTTCAAGTGCTATCCCTTTTCCCATTTTCCCCTCCACAAGCCTCCCTGATCCCCAGATGGAGCAGTCTCTGAATGGCCTTTCCTTCAGTCTCTGCTCCATATTTTTTGTCTCCGTATTTCCTCCTGTGAGTATTTTGTTCCAATTCTAAGATACACCAAAGCATTCTTTTTTAATTTTTATTTTTTATTAGATATTTTCTTTATTTACATTTCAAATGTTATCTCCTTTCCTGGTTTCTTCTCGGAAAACCCCCTATCCTATGCCCCCTCCCCCTGTTCACCAACCCACCCACTCCCACTTCTCTGTCCTGGCATGCCACTACACTGGGGCATCAAACCTTCATAGGACCAAGGGCCATTCCTCCCGTTGATGTCCAACAAGGCCATCCTTTGTTATATATATGGCTAGAGCCATGGATTCCTCCATGTGTTCTCTGTGGTTGGTGGATTAGTCCCTGGGAGCTCTGGGGGTACTGACTGTTTCATATTGATGTTCCTCCTATGGGTTGCTCCTATGAGAGCTATAAACCCCTTCAGGTCCTTTCTCTAGCTTCTCCACTAGGGACCCTGTGCTCAGTCCAATGGTTGGCTGAAAGCATCCACCTCTATATTTGTCAGACACTGGCAGAGCCTCTCAGGAGACTGCTATATCAGACTCCTGTCAGGAAGCACTTGTTGGCATCCACAGCAGTGTTGGGTTTGGTAACTGTATATTGGATAGATACCCAGGTGAGGCAGTCTCTGGATGGCCTTTCCTTCAGTCTCTGCTCCACACTTCAGCTCTGTATCTCCCCCTACGGTATTTTGTTCCCCCTTCTAAGAAGGACTGAAGTATACAAACTTTGGTCTTCCTTCTTCTTGAGCTTCATGTGGTCTGTGAATTGTGTCTTGGAGTACTACTCAGCTATTAAAAACTGAGTGAGATAATCCAATTACAAAAGAACACACATCGAAGCCAGACAGTGGTGGTGCATGTCTTTAATCCCAGAACTTGGGAGGCAAAGGGAGGCGGTTTATCTGAGTTCGAGGCCAGCCTGGTCTACAGAGTAAGTTCCAGGATAGCTGGGGCTATATAGAAAAACTCTGTCTCAAAAAATTAAAAAAAAAAAAAAAAAGAACATGGTATGAACTCACTGATATGTGGATATTAGCCCAGAAGCTCGGAATGCCCAAGCACCAAAGCATTTTTTTAAATGCTTCTCAAACATTTGATATTTCTCAGTTAAGAATACTGTTTATCTCTGTACACCATTACAGAGTCTAACTTCTTTAGTTCTTTATATATTTTGGATATTACAGTTCTCTCAGATATAGGGTTAGTAAAGATATTTTTGCCAGTCTGTGGATTGTCATTTTGTCCTATTGACAGTGTCCTTTGCCTTACAGAAACTGCAATTTTATGAGGTCCCATTTGTCTATTGTTGATTTTAGAGCATAAGCCATTTATATTCTACTAATGAAATTTTCTCCTGTGCCCATGTATTTGAAGATCTTCCCCACTTTCTCCTCTATTAGTGTCATTGAATCTGGTTTTATGGGAGGTCCTTGATTCACTTGGACTTGAGCTTTGTACAAGGAGATAAGAAAGAGTCAATTTGCGTTCTTTTACATGCTGGTCACCAGTTGAAACAGAAACACTTGTTGAAAATGCTATCTTTTTTCCACTGGATGGTTTTGTCTCCTTTGTCAAAGATCAAATCAAAGGTGTCTGGGTTCTTGTCTGGGTCTTCAATTATATTCCATTGATCTACCTGCTTGCCTCTGTACCAATACTATGCAGTATTTAATCATTATTGCTCTGTAGTATATCAGGTCAGGGATGAAGATTCCCCCAGAAGTTCTTTTATTATTGAGAATAGTTTTTGATATCCTGGGAATTTCATTATTCTAGATAAACTTGAGAATTGCTCTTTCTGTGATGAAAAGAGTTGTAATTTTTATGGAGATTTCATTGAATCTGTAGATTGCTTTTGATAAGATGGTCATTTTTACTATGTTAATCTTGTTTATCAATGAGCATGGGAGATATTTCAACCTTCTGAGGTCTTCTTCAGTTTCTTTCTTCATAGACTTGCAGTTCTTGTCATTTAGATCTTTCACTTACTTGGTTAGTGTCACACCAAGATATTTCATATTATTTGTGACTATTGTAAAGGGTATCATTTTCTTAATTTCATTCCCAGCCCATTTATTCTTTAAGTAGAAGAAAGCTATTGATTTGTTTCAATTAATTTTGTATCCAGCCATATTGCAGAAGTTGTTTTTCTGTTGTAGGAGTTCTCTTGTGTATTTTTTGGGGTCACTTATGTATATTATCATATCATCTGCAAATAGTGATATTTTGACTTCCTACTTTCCAATTTGTATCCCTTTTATGCAGAATTGTTTCTGTCTAAAGGAAATGAAGGGGACATAAAATGGAGCAGAGATGAAAGGAAAGAATATCAAGAGACCACCTCACTAGGGATTTATCCCATCTGCAGACAACAAACCCAGACATTATTGCTAGTGCCAAGAAGTGCTTGCTGACAGTAGCTCAGTATGGCTGTCCCCTGAAAGGTTTTT
>NW_022196898.1:59759988-59790965 GCF_008632895.1 Mastomys coucha | reverse complement strand
GCAAATACTCATAGCCAACCTTCAGACTGAGCTAGGGACCCAAATGGAAGAGTAACGGGAAGGACTGAAGGAGCTAAATAGTATTGCAACCCTGTAGGAAGAACAATATGAACTAACTGGACCCACCAGTGCTCCTAGGGACTAAACCACCAACCATAGTGTATACATGGAGGAATCCCTGGCTTCAGCTACATATACAGAAAAGGATTGCCTTATCTCACATCAATAGGAGGAGAGGTCCTTGGTCCTGTGGAGGCTTGATGCACCAGCATAGAGTGATGCCAGAGAGGTGAGGCAGTAGTGGGTGGATAGGTAGAGGTGCACCTTCATAGAGGCAAATTTGGGGGGGTGATGTGATTGGAGGGAAGACTGGGAAGGGGAATAACATTTGAAATGTAAATTAATAAAGCCAATAAAAAACAACAGCAATAAAACAATATCCACAGTACTTTTAAACTTAATATGTGGAATTATGCAAAATAGAAAAATTCAGGAATTCAGAATTCCTCCTGTATAAAAATGGGATAAAAAATTAAACTGTCACAAATAAAAGATGTTATGTTTATTGGATAAAATGCTAAAAAGTATACACAACCATGCCATGCCAGATGAAGGAAAATAATTCTTTTTCTACTCACTCTCTTAAAAATGGTATTAAAACATAATCTCATACACTAAAATGATCAGAGCATGTAGATCAAAGATAGACAATTAAATGGCTGTAGATTAATCATTTATATTGTATTTGTTTAATTTTCTATACTGTCTGATATCATTGGAATTGACAGCTCTTGAAATTATAGTTCATGATTTCTATCTATGTAAATATTTTCTTAATTAAATGTGCAATTTTATATGTTATTTTGCATTTAAATAGTCTAGAAATTAATAGTCTCCTGTATTATTTTTGTCTGTGAGACTTTTCCTGGGGAGTCCTAAGATGTACACACAAACACATCTACCCTCCCCACAGAGGAAACCCATGAAAGACCAAGTTGAAATGGAGAACCCATTTCTTTTTTATTGTAGTTATAGTAATCACTACTGTTGGGAGATTACTTTCAGGAGCTGCAATGACTAAAAAGTAGCTGCATCATCGAAAAAAACTCACACCCCAATGCCAGTGGTGACTTAGGAAAGGAAGCAGCTCCAGTGTTCCAGGAATGTTGTCTTGGCAGCTTCACTGCTCAGGACTCTCTAACCTACGGTTTCCTTTCCACAGAGTTTAGGAGGAAACCTTGAAAATCTTACAAACTTGTTTTTTTTCTTTTTTTAATTTTATTATTTATTTATTTATTTTTATTAGATATTTTCTTTATTTACATGTCATATGATATCTCCTTTCACAGTTTCCCCTCTGAAAAAACAAAAAACAAAAACCTGTTCCCTCCCAATTCCCCCTGCTCACTGACCCACCCTCTCCTGTTTCCTGGCCCTGGCATTCCCCCAAACTGGGGCATAGAACCTTCACAGGGCCAAGGGCATCCTCTTGCCATTGATGACCTACTTGGCCATCCTCTGCTACATGTGCTGCTAGAGCCACTAGTCCCACCAAGTGTACTCTTCGGCTGGTGGTTTAGTCACTGCGAGCTCTGAGGGTACTAGCTAGTTCATATAGTTGTTTGTCCTAAGAAGCTACAAACCTTTCAGTTCCTTGGGTCCTTTCTCTAGCTCCTTCATTGGGAACCCTGTACTCAGTCCAGTGGATGGCTGTGAGCCTTTACTTCTGTATTAGTCAGGCACTGTCAGAGCCTCTGAAGAGATAGCTATATCAGGCTCATATCAACCAGCACTTGCTGGCATCCACAATAGTGTCTGTATTTGATGACTGAATACGGGAAGGATTCCTAGGTGGAGCAGTCTCTGGATTGTCCTTCTTTCCGTCTCTGCTCCAGAGTTTGTCTCTGCAACTCCTTCCATGAGTATTTTGTTCTGCTTTTTAAGAAGGAACAAAGTATCCACACTTTGGTCTTCCCTCTTCTTGAGTTTTTTGTGGTTTGTAGATTGTACTTTGTGTATTCTAATCTTCTGGGCTAATATCCACTTATCAGAGAGTGCATACCATGTGTGTTCTTTTGTGACTCGGTTACCTCACTCAGGATTATATTCTCCAGATCTATCCATTTCCCTATGAATTTCATAAATTCACTGTTTTTAATAGCTGAGTAGTACTCCATTGTGTAGGTGTACCACATTTTCTGTATTCATTTCTCTGTTGAGGGACATCTGGGTTGTTTCCAGTTTCTGGTTATTATAAATAAGGCTTCTATGAACATAGTGGAGCACATGTCCTAATTACATGTTGGAGAATCTTCTGGGTATATGTCCAGGAGTGGTATAGCTGGGTCCTTTGGTAATACTATGTCCAATTTCCGGAGGAACCCCAAAACTGATGCCCACAGTGGTTGTACTAGCCCACAATCCCACTAGCAATGAAGGAGTATTCCTTTTTCTCCACAACCTTTTGAGCATCTGCTGTCACCTGAGGTTTTTTTTATTTAGATATTTTCTTTATTTACATGTTATATGATTTCTCCCTTCCCAGTTTCCCCTCAAAAAAAAAAAAAAACAGACAAAACAAAAAACAAAAAACAAGAACAAATCCCTGTTGCCCCCTTCCTCCTCCTGTTTGCCACCCCACCCTTTCCCACTTATTGGCCCTGGCATTCCCCTACCCTCAGAGCTCCCAAGGACTCAACTACCAACCAAGGACTATACATGATGGAACTGATTGTTCTGGCAGCATGTGTATAGTAGAGGATTGCAATGTTGAGCATCAATGGGAAGAAAGGCCCTTGGCCCTGTAAAAGTTCTGCGCCCCAGTGTAGGAAATGTCACCTGAGTTTTTTATCCTAGCCATTCTGACTGGTGTGACATGGAATCTCAGGGTTGTTTTGATTTGTATTTCCCTGATGACTAAGGATGTTGAATATTTCTTTGGGTGCGTCTTAGCCATTTGGTATTAGTCAGCTGAGAATTCTTTGTTTAGTTGTGTACCCCATTTTTAATAGGGTTATTTGGTTCTCTGGAGTCTAACTTCTTGAGTTCTTTGTATATATTGGATATTAGCCCTCTATTAGAGGTGGGATTGGTAAATATCTTTTCCCAAGTTATTGCTTACCATTTTGTCCTATTGACAGTGTCTTTTGCCTTACAGAAGCTTTGTAATTTTATGAGGTCCCATTTGTCAATTCTTGATCTTAGAGCATAAGCTATTGGTGTTCTGTTCAGGAAATTTCCCCTGTGCCCATGTGCTCTAGGCTCTTTCCCACTTTCTTTTCTATTAGTTTCAGTATATCTTGTTTTATGTGGAGGTCCTTGATCCACTTGGAGTTGAGCTTTGTACAAGGAGATAGGAATGGTTCGATTTGCATTCCTCTATGTGTTAACTGCCAGTTGAGCCAGAACCATTTGTTGAAAATGCTGTCTTTTTTCCACTGTATTGTTTTAGCGCGTTTGTCAAATATCAAGTGAGCATAGGTGTGTGGGTTCATTCCTGGGTCTTCAATTCTATTCCATTGATCTACCAGCCTGTCACTGTACCAATAGCATGCAGTTTTTTATCACAATTACTCTGTAGTACATCTTAAGTTCTGGGATGGTGATTTCACCAGAGGTTCCTTTATTGCTGAGAATAGTTTTCGCTATCCTGTTTTTTTGTTATTCCAGATGAATTTGCAAATTGCTCTTTCTAAGTCTGTGAAGAATTGAGTTGGAATTTTGATGGGAATTGCATTGATTAATATAGTAAAAATGACCATCCTGCCAAAAGCAATCTACAAACTTCTTTCTATCTGGGCACATGATATTATGCTTATTTCCAGTTCTAATATCTCTCACTGTCACTCTGGGGGGGATGTTTTAATGTAATATGAATATGGGTTTTGCTTAATTTGAAAAGCAGAAGAACTCATGAATAACAGAAATAAGCTCCTTTAATACCATTAAGATAAAAAGTTCAGAAATGTCTTGAGTCCATGGGTTATCTTCAAATAAAGATCAGTGATACTGCTTCATACACAAGTGAGTATGAATGTTGTCCTAACTTTTGTGGCTGCAATCTAGGGATCGGTGTACTATGGCGTTTACTTTTTCAACACTCTGTGACCAAGGTGCTGATAATCATAAACGGAATTCTGTGTTCAAATGTAGATTTACGTGTACTAGTTAATTAGCAGAGATGATCTGAAGCAACAGAAAGAAGGACTTTGCCTCATTAGTGATTTCTAAGCATGATAGGGAATATGAGACCTGGGCTCTGCTCACTTTTCTGCTCGTTGTAAAGAAAGGCACTAGGAATTCTGACCAAATGATTGCTCTCATGGTCAATCTCTGTAAAAGTTTTTTAACATCTTTTCCAAAAATGTACAGGAAATTCCAAGGCAATCTTCTAAAAGATTTCTTTAAAAGAACAGCTCACTACCTTAATATTAACATTTTCTTTTGGGACATCAAGTATTCCTACATTATAATTGCATTGGCATGTCTAGTACTTTTTTAGAAAACATGTTAAAAAATTTTTTCAGATATTCTTCATCTTACTCCACATATTCTAGATTATATAATGGGTCTTCACTTTAGTTTTGATGTTTCACACTTTATTTAAAATGATTTGTGAAGTGATAATCAACTTTTATTGCAGACATTAAACATCAAACACCTTTCTGAGTTTACTTGATCCCATTATACTTGGTTTAGCTAGCTATTCCCTTTTAAGAACTTTCCTATCTTTCTGCTCTACTAGGTGGAGTTTTTGCCTGATAATCCTATTGCTGCACTTGTTCTCCCAGTCCCACTCAATTTTGTATTTTATATCATGCATCTTATACACATTTGCACACAAACACTCACAATGTGTTTTATTGGGAATAAGAATTTTAATTCAGTATATATATATATATATATATATATATATATATATATGTGTGTGTGTGTGTGTGCATGTGTGTATCTTGTTCCTTGTTCCTTGAATCTCTATTTATTTATCATTTCTCTAGAAAATTGACTGTACATTGTTTTAGGAAACCTTATGTTCAGTGTGCCATAAAAATACCACTTATTGTGTGGCTTAAATTATATATATTTATTTTTGTGTAGTTTTTCAAATAAAATTTCAACATATACCTCCCAGAAATCTTTGTATTTGTGGAACACTTATTATTTCCTTAAATAAATTGCCCTTTGCATTGTATTCTCACATTTATATTTTTCTGTGTTCCTGAAGAAACAAACTTGAGACTATGAATGAACAAGGTCAAGCATCGAGAGAGAGAGAGAGAGAGAGAGAGAGAGAGAGAGAGAGAGAAGACAGAGAGAAATGAGAATAGGGGAGAGGGATGAAGAAGAAATGGGGAAAGGAGGGAAAAAAGAGGAGATGAGACAAAAGAAAAAGAGGGATGGATTTGGCAGAAAGCTAGGACGTATCTATGGTATGATTTGTAAGGAGAAGAGGATAGAATGAAATCATGCAATTACATAAATATTTCAAAAATAAAAGGAAACAAAAACTATGTTCTAACAAATCTCTTTGCCAATAGATGCCACTATGTTTGCTTAATGAATCTTATAAATTGTCAGATTCTTGAGTTCATTAGTTATGTTTTCTTACAAAATAAAGAGGCTTTGAGAAACATATTGCATTCCAATTTAAAAATGCTTGTCTGTTCTCACCTGTCAAGTTCTCTCTCTGGTCTGTAATATGACAACAAACAATACCTCGAGGGCCAAACATGATGGCATAAGTATTTAATCCAAGTACAAAAGAGACAGAAGACCAGACACATCTACATAGGTCAGTCAGGGCTACATACTAAGACAGTTACTTAAACACATACACACATACACACACACACACACACACACACACACACTAAATGTTGACTCCAAAGCTCAATGAACACAAAGGTAAAGATCCGAAGTAGGCGCTGTTTGTTTCAAAGTGATCCACTGCCTTTTCTTGGGTTTTATGTCTCCTTTAAATGAGAGATACTACAATCATGATAAGACGACTGCTCATAATATTGGAAATGTCTTTGGTTTTTATTTGACAATAAAATACATAAAAACTAAGTGTCACAATGATCACACTCTGCCCAGATTTATCAAACTCTGGAGACATTCTCTGAACAAAGGAAAACCTAATAGTCCCTGGTCATGTTGCCTTGTACAGTACACAGTTGAGTGACAAATGTCCTTTCTATTTATTATCCAAAACATTTTCTTAAGATGTATCCCTTGAATGCTTATCAACCATACTTACCTAAAATTTTTTATCAAGTATTTTAACAGTTTTTTTCTCCTTTACATAGCTTTTCTTCAAATCTCTTCATTAGTTTAAATATCACTTGCTTCTTACACATTTTAAGTACATACTGCTATTAACTCATTCTCCTTATAGCAAGTTAGCAATGCATAAATCAATCCCAAAGGAGTAATCATATTTACTTAATTTCTCTATATTTAGTAGTGCTTAAAGTTTAGCAATATTAGCTAATATAAATCTACCTTGTTACTTTTATAAAATAATTAATAATTCTTAAAAGTACATTTTATGCCAGCCACTTTTCAATCATTTTATACATGGTAATCGAAGTAAACCTTCATATGAATTCTAAGGATTATTGTTATTCTCAATTTAAAAATAAGCGAAACAGAAAGATTAATTAACTTGTCGCAGGCTACCTAGGATATCAGGCTATGATATGCTATGAGTCTAATTATTCAGTGTCAGGTAATACTATATCATAAGAAGATTTACATTATCTTATTAAAATAAATCAGTAGAATGCTTAGTGCATACCATTGGCCTGTAATGCTAAATACCATCAAACTCTTGCATAAATTTTGGGAATTTGTTGTTGAAGCAATTCATGGGCATTAAAAAGTGGAATTAAAAAGCACTGTACAGACTAATGCTCTTATGAATAATTTTGTCATGCTTTGGTTAAAATTGTAATTATAAAACTGACATATTTAATATTAAAATGTACAAGTTAAATATTCCAAAAGTAACTAACCTTAAAAATAAACAAACATTTAAAATGAACAACTTAAAATTTATTTTGACATTGAAATAAAAATGTAGTGGATTCTGTGGTATCTTAGACTAAAACTGAACTGTTTCAGTTTACTTCAGTTTGTATTTGATAAAGTAGATAGTATACATTCTTGAAGTGCCAAGTTAGAATTGGCTCACAAATTACAAGATAAAAGTATCTAGTTGTAGTAAAATTCCACAATTTTTAAAGGTAAATTATTTTTAAATATTAAACAAAATTTCAGATAAACCATGAGAACAAAGTATTGTCATAGACATTCAAAGAGAGTAACATTTTCACTTGACCTAAAAATGAATTCTGATGTCAGCAATATATACTTGTAACTCATAGTTCAATAATATGAAAATGAGACAAAGAATGAAGTTACAATTAGGGAATGAAAGTGTCTTGCTAAAATATATAATGATAAAATGAAGTTATAATTATTAAATATGTTTTAAATTTCCACATAAAACACAAAACTTGATGTATATTGTGGTTATTTCCAGCTTCTGGCTTGAATAAGATTGTTATAAACATATAAACCAGCAAGTGTCCTTGTGGTATAGTGGAGCATGCTCCTCAGGAGCAGTATAGCAATATAGAATTATTTCAAGCAAAAATACTTCCAATTTTCTAAGGAATGGACAGAATGATTTTCAGATTGGTTGTATCAGCTTGCAATCCCACCAGCAATGAAGGATAGTTTCTATTTCTCTACATCCTCTCCAGCATGTGCTGTCAATTGAGTTTTTGACCTTTGACAGTCTGATTGGTATATTGTGGAATCTCAGGGTCCTTTTGATTAGCATTTGCCTGATAGCTAAGGATGTTGACCATTTCTTTAAGTGCCTCTCAGTCATTCAAGGTTCCTCTGATGAGAATTCCCTGGTTAGCTGTGTACCCCATTTTTAATTGGGTTATTTGGATTTTGGAGTATTGCTTCATGAGTTCTTATTTATTTGGATATTAGCATTCTATAGGATTTAGGGTTAGTGAAAATCTTTTCCCAATCTGTAGGTTGCCATTTTGTATCATTGATTGTGTCCTTTGCATTAAAGAAGCTTTTCAATTTCATGATGTCCCATTTGTCAATTGTTGATCTTAGAGTCTGAATCATTGTTGTTCTATTAAGGAAAATTTCCCCTGGGCCAATACATTTAAGGGTATTCCCACTTTCTCTTCTATTAGATTCTGTGTATCTGGTTTTATGTTGAGGTTCTTGATCCATTTGAACTTTGTGAGAAGTGATAAATATGGATCAATTTGCATTCTTCTACGTGCTGACCTCCAGTGAAACCCACACCATTTGTTGAAGATACTTTATTTCAGTGTATGATTTTGGCTTCATTGTCAAGGATCAAGTGTCCATATGTGTGTGGTTTTATTTCTGGGTCTTCAGTTCTATTCCATTGATCAACATGTCTGCCTCTGCACCAATACCATGTGGTTTTTATCACTATTGCTCCACAGTACAGCTTGAGATCAGTGATAGTGATTCCCCAGTTCTTTTATTGTTCAGAAATCTTTTTATTATCATGCTTTCTTTTTCCAAAATGGAGTTGTGAATCACTTTTCCATGTCTGTAAAGAATTGTTTTAGAATTTTGATGAGGATTCCACTGAATTTGTAAGTTGCTTTTGGTAAGACATAGTAATTTTTACTATATTAGTCCTACTGATTCATAAATATGGAAGATCTTTCCATTTTTTGAGGTCTTCTTCAATTACTTTCTTAAGGAACTTGAGGAATGGATACATAAAATATGCTTAATTCACACAATTGAATACTATTCAGCTATTAAAAGCAAGGACAACATCAATTTTGCAGATGAATGGGTGGAACTATGCAATATCATCCCAAATGAGGTAACTCAAACCCAAAACGTAATGCATGTTATGTTCTCACTGATAAATGTTTATTAGTCAAAAAGTTCAGAATACCCATGATAAAACCCACAGACCACAAGAAAATTAACAAGAAGGCCCAAGTTAGGATGTACCACTTAGAAGGTGGTACAAAATAATAAAGGGAAGAAGAGGGACAGCAAGACCTGGGTGGCAGAAGGGTGGGGAAGGGAAAAGGGGGTGGGGGGACCTGGTATACTAGATACAAAAGAGAAGCTCAGAGGGTCAGGGGAATAAATGGAAATATTCAACTACAGGGTAAAATTGGGAACAGGGGAAACCTCAAGAATATTCTAGAGATCCGGGATATGAGGATTACTTTAGACAAAATGCCCAAGACTGGGAAGATAGAACCTGAAGAGACCACCTCCAGGTGGAATGATGGGCTCACCAAGCTGCCTTCAAAATTATAGACCCAGAATTAATCCTATCTGACATGATATCATGATATCCATTCCTGATGGGTCATTTTTAATATTGGAGGTAATTAAATTCGAAGTTTCAATACATTAAGTATGACATCGATAATATTTTAGCAAGATTATTTCTTTATTTCTTTACATTCCAACAAGAATCTTAATGATTGCCTAGGACATGAGAGAACAATAAAAGAAAGAGAAAAAACAAAAGAGAAAATCTTTACCTAAAAGAGAACAATAAATATTCATTCACTTTATTTGCATATTCATAGTTCAAATTATTGCCAAAAGAGGGCAAACCAAGTCTCTAATCTAGGGAATCAATTTATTTGGAGAAAATTATCAAGTTGTCCTGGAAATAATTCTTCTTTCAGTGGTAGACTTTGATATAAAGTCTCACCATCTTTGCCATTTAATGAAAAATTATGAACATACTAATCAATGTCTTAAATAAAACTATTTGGCCTTATGATATTGGATCTGTCCATATTTTGACTTGTCAATGAGCTTTGGCTTCAAGTTCAATTCAGCAGCTTTCTTAGGCTGCACTGAGAGATTAAGCTTTTGTTTTGATGTCAGACATGGATATCTCCTTAGCTATAAGACTCTTATATGGTTACATCTTTTAATTTGAAGTTATTTTACCTGTATCTAAAGTATTATATTCAATTCTATTTTCTTCATAGGGTCATTGGGTAGTTTGCTGCTGCTCTTTCATCATGTCTTGCAATTCTACTTTGCACTTTTATTTAATTAATTATATTTAATTAATTATAGTTACAAGTAACTAGAATATTTTCTCAATGTATTCAAGGGTAAATTGTATTCAATGTATCCTTGCTTCACCGAGTTATTTTTAACACTGTGTTTTTACCTTTCATCATTTCATCCACCCTTGAAACTCACAATATCTTTAACTAACATCCTAGTATAATGGCAATCCTTTTCTATTTCTGAAGATTGCCCTCTCCTCTTCCATCCTACATAAATGAAATTACTGAATGCCATTCTTTTTTAGTTTAAATTTCTTCTTTTGGTTAATATGACATGTGTATGCTATTTTAAATTTAGTTGGTTAGTTGTTGCAGTAGCTTCTTTTTGTATGATGCAATTGTCATCTTGGGGCATTACTGCTAAATAAACTCAACCTTCTCAGTCCCTTATGAACTCTGGCTAGCTGTTTCAACTCAGCTGTTCTGGCTCAAACTGTTTTCCAACCTGACTGAATTGAACTGACTTCACTTGGTTTCTGACTAAATTGCCCTGCTTGGCCACAAACTATCTCTGGCAACTTGTTCTAATCTTCTGACTCCTTATTCTCTTGCTTCTATAGCTTCTAGTGACCTGCACTGAACTGTATAAACTAACCAACAAACTGAACTCCACTGTACTGAACTCACTGCACTGCTTTCTTTCTGACTGACTCTCTCCCTGCATGGATCTTAAGTATCTTCTCTTTCATCTATTGCTTCCTGAGAGTTGAGCATATCCTTTCTCTGACTCATTGTGTCAAGTCTTTCTCTGATTTGTCACTTTATCTGCACCTCAATTAGCATTTTCAAACATGTCTTCTTCCTTCTACAAACAAATTTTTCCTTAAATGTATGTACTAAAGTCCTGTCTATATTCTAGCCAAAGGGAATAAAGCTGTCTACACTCTTGCTGGATCACACAGAAAGCTTTGCTTTCCAGAGCAGCCATATTGCTCGATTGATATTTTTATACTTTCTCTGTCTCTCTGTCTCTCTGTCTCTCTGTCTCTCTGTCTCCCTGTCTCTCTCTCTCTCTCTCTCTCTCTCTCTCTCTCTCTCTTTTTCTCTCTCTCTCTCTGTGTGTGTGTATGTCTTTTCAACTGTGTTTATTGTACATACCTAACATATTAGATGAGGTCAGAGGACAACTTGTTGGAGCTAGTTTTCACTATATGGGTACAATAGATCAAACTCAGGTTGATTTATTGGTAAATGCCTCTACGTGCTAGCATCTCTTCATTTCATGACTACAGTTTTGTTCTGTAAAATTAACTGCCACTTCTTTTCCTTTTCATGGTTGAGTAATATCATAATGGTTGGATGTGCTGCCTCACTGTTTACTTTTGGTGCATGAACTTTAGACTAGTTTTCATATGTTCAGATAATAATACTGTTCATATTAATACTCGTGGTTTTTTTTTTATTATATCATTGAGTTCCCATAAATACACTATCTAGGCCATGTGACATCAAGATGCTTAAAGGAAGAGGTACCTGACTGTTCTCAAATTGAATAAACTGAGCTATTATATATTCCTGTGGACTATATAGAAATTCTAAAACTGTACAAAAGGGTATTTTCCCCCCTTACTGTATGCTTGATTTAGTATTGGGGATTGTCTTAGTCAGGGTTTCTATTCCTGCACAAACATCATGACCAAGAAGCAAGTTGGGGAGGAAAGGGTTTATTCAGCTTACTTCCATATTGCTGTTTATCACCAAATGAAGTCAGGACTGGAACTCAAGCAGGTCAGGAAGCAGGAGCTGACACAGAGGCCATGGAGGGATGTTTCTTATTGGCTTGCTTCCCCTGGCTTGCTCAGTGTGCTCTCTTATAGAATTCAAGACTTCCAGCCCAAGGATGGCACCACCCACAAGGGACCCTACCTTCTTGATCACTAATTAAAAAAATGCCCCACAGCTGGATCTCATGGAACTACTTCCCCAACTGAAAGTCCTTTCTTGGTGATAACTCCAGCCTGTGTCAAGTTGACACATAAAACCAGCCAATACAATTGACCCCTTGTCAACTTGACACAAAAGCACATAACTATTAAGCCTCAACCCTTGCTTTCTTATTTATCCCTAAGATCTAAATAAATTTAAAAGCCCCACAGTCTTTACATATTAAAAATTCAATCCACTTAAAATGTCCAATATCTTTTAAAATTCAAAGTCTCTTAACTGTGGGTTCCACTAAAATACTTTCTTCCTTCAAGAGGGAGAAATATCAGGGCACAGTCACAATCAAAATCAAAAATCAAACTCCAACCATCCAATGTCTGGTATCCACACAATCTTATGGGCTCTTCTAAGGGCTTAACCAGTCACTTCTCCAGCTCTTCCCTTTGTAGCACACACCTTGTCTTCTAGGCTCCAGATGCCTGTACTCCACTGCTGCTGCTGTCTTTGATGGTCATTGTATGGTACTGACATTTCCAAAACACTGCTGTCTTCTGCTGTAACTAGGCTTCACCAATAGCTTCTCACAGACTGTCTTCATTGTGCCAAGCCTCAACTCCTTTGCATGACCCCTTCAGTCCCGGGCCATCAATTGCAAACAGAGGCTGACCCTTCACCAATGGTCTTCCATGGCCTCTCACTGTGCCAAGCCTCAGCTGCTCTTAATGACACCTTCATGCCTTCAAAATCAGTACCACCTGGGTGACTCTTACAAATTACCAAGTCCTGCTGCAGCACAAGGTACAACCTTGGCTATCTCTGGAACACAGCCTCTCTGTGCTCTCAGAAAATACTTCCCAGAAGATGTCACCTCAGTGATTCGGGTCTCTTCTTAATTTCTTAGCTCCAGCTAACCAGCATCAATACTCCCAGTAATGCAAAGATTTTGCTTTAGTAGTTCTGATATTTGTTAATCACAGTTAATTTTTCAACCCCAGCTAACCCAAACCACAGGATCTTCACAATCAAAACAACATGGCCCTGATAAGAGTCTTTAATCTTCCGTCTGAAATTTCACAAGCCAGGTCTCCATCTTCTGCACTGTTCTCAACATGATCTTCCAAGCTCCTACAGAACATCCCACAGAGTTCTTAACAACCAATGGCTCTTCTACCTCAAACATCCAAAGTCCTTCCATAGTCTTCCCCAAAACATGGTCAGGTTGTCCCAGGAATATCCCACTCATGGTACTAATTTGTCTTAGTCAGGGTTTCTATTCCTGCACAAACATCATGACCAAGAGCAAGTTGGGGAGGAAAGGGTTTTTTCAGCTTACTTCCACATTGCTGTTTATCACCAAAGGAACTCAGGACTGGAACTCAAGCAGGTCAGGAAGCAGGACCTGATGCAGAGGTCATGGAGGGATGTTGCTTACTGGCTTGCTTCCCCTGGCTTGCTCAGCCTGCTCTCTTATAGAACTCAAGACTTCCAGCCCAGGGATGGCACCACCCATAAGGAGCCCTACCCCCTTGATGACTAATAGAGAAAATGCCCCACAGCTAGATCTCATGGAAGCACTTCCCCAACTTCAGCTTCCTTCTCTGTGATAACTCCAGCCTGTGTCAAGTTGACACACAAAACCAGCCAGTACAGGGATTAATAGCATAGTCACTGAAATTTTAACCCTTTACTTTATAGCCATACAACTTCTGTTTAAACTGTAGGTAATCCTGTGGGGTTTTTTTTGTTTGTTTGTTTTGGTTTGGTTTTTTTGATGTAGTATACTAAGGCTTTGATTTGCATTTCTCTGTTTTTTTTTTTATGTGCCCTTTTGTAACATTTGTCTTCTTTACTTAAAACATTGTCCATCATTTGCTTAGAAACATTCTTCTTCTACTCTATATAACATTGTTTGTTAAGTTCCTGTGGGTCCTTAAAAATTTTTCTATCATTTGATTTCACCATAAAGAATTAATAGGCAGATGCTTGGATGAAAACCTGCTAATGTCAGTGAGGCAGAGAAAGCACATAGTTGACATTCTTCCTCAGCTGATATCTCAGAAGCAATGGCCCTCTTTCATGCCATCTCAAAAAACCTTCTTCTGACTCAATGTCTCTTCTATTTCCTGTGCATCCTTCTATCCATCCTCTTAACTCCCTCTTACTCTATGGTTTTTTTTTTCTTAATAATCCTCTGTTCACATCCTGTCAACTGGTTGCTTGCTTCAACAACTTATTTACTTAATACTGTTTACAATATTCAAGGATAAAACTCTTACATTAATGGCATGTTCTAACGTGAAGCCATATTACATATAAGAAAATATTTTCCAGTAAATAATACAAATATATAGATTCACATTATGATCAAATAGCTTGCAACAAGTTACAAAAATGCAAGAAAAAAATCTGTAAATATCTTGTTTCTTTCATTTTATGGCATTTTAATGTAAAGTATTTTCTAATTTTGATTAAAAAAAAACAGCGTTTTTTCACGTGAGGATTGTATTCTTGTGCTCATGACTGAGAATTTTTACCTAATCTATGACCATGAAACTTCATTTTTTTGTTTGAAAACAACTTTAAGCTTTTAACTTTTACATGTATATTGATGAACTAATGTCCATTAATTTTGTGTTTTCAGTGTTTTGAAGACCCATCTTCAATTTACCTGGTTTTATCCACTCAAACCTCCCCCATAGCTTGAAAAAGTACCATTGTTGGACAAACTGTATCTGTCAAATGAATTTAAGAAGAGAAAGTGGAGTGATACTTCTTATTCTAATACTGCAGAATGATGTTTTCTTTTCTGGATCCCTTGCAACTACACTCAGAATGATATTACAGTTTTTGAGCGCAGCAGAAAGCTTTAACATTGGTAAGCAGTTTGGGGAAATACTGTCTTTGTAATAATGAACCTTCTCATCCATGACTATGGTATATTTGTCAGTTCAATAATTTAGCAAGCCAGGAATGTCATGATCATCTGAGTACTGGGTGAATATTAACTTTGAGAAACTTAAGAACAACTGGTACATGGAAAATTGGTAAGGATGTTATGCACTTGTTCCAGGCTTAGTAGGAATGCAAAAGAATTCCTCAGGAGTTCAAGTCTTAAGTGTTTATGGATGATTGATCAGTGTGGGCAAAGATTAGCAACCACAAACTCCTCCTGTACATTTACAGATTCAGAGTGCTTGTAAATAGAGAATTTCGACACAAAGCAACTAACATCTTCCCCCATTTCAGCATCTAATATGCTCTCTGAGCTTCCTAATTTTGGTAGTTAGAGACTCCTACCTGATGTCAGCTTTTATCTAGACATGTCTGTGTGCCTGTATTTTCTTCATTCTATCCAAGATCCTAGACAGAGTTTTTGCGCTCAAGCAGCATGCATTGTATAACATAATGTTTAATTATTTCAACAAATTTTGTTTTCTAAAGTT
This sequence comes from Mastomys coucha, assembly GCF_008632895.1. NCBI lineage: Eukaryota > Metazoa > Chordata > Mammalia > Rodentia > Muridae > Mastomys > Mastomys coucha. The sequence continues at coordinate 59,775,502 of NW_022196898.1, read as the reverse complement.
TGCGAGTCTTAGTACACTTATTCAAATTCATTTTGATTATATTATAAAAAATAATTTATCTTAATGATCTTTGTGAATTGTTCTTTTCAGTATATTGAAATGCTTTTAATATTGGTATATCAGTTTTACATTTTCAATACTATTAAAACTGATATATGTTTAATAATTTAGTGATAGTATAAACAGTTTCCTCCTAAATAAAGCCATAAATGCATATATATGTGTATATATATATGTATATACATACACACACAAATATATATACACATCTTCCCTTTCCCTCAGGATCATTTTATTTCATTCATTCTCTTTACCTGCTTGCAATGGCTAGAACTTTAAATACACTATATAGATAGAAACTGGAAGTATTGCCCTTTAAGATAAATGAATACAGGAGAGAAGTTATCTTGGCTTTTTCTGCATATTGGGAATTAAAAATTCTTTAAAATAAAACATAATTAGCTGTGAGTGTTTTGAAAATGACACCTCAGCTAAACTACATAATTTTAAGGCTTTATTCTGAAAGAATTTTGAATATTACTAAATATTTCTGAATAAATTGAGATGGCACGGTTACTTGATTTTTAAAAAATATTTTTGTATTATATATTTTTAATAATGGACAATTACAGTTGTTAATAGAATAAATTCATTTAAAATGTATTACTGGACTTGGTATGGTCATAATTTAAGGACATAACTGGGGCATTAAAACTAAATAATCTCTTCATTCTTAAAGCTGATTAGTATTCCATTGTGTAATTGAACTATATTTTCTGTATTCATTCTACTGTTGTGGGACATCTGGGTTGTTTCAGCTTCAGGCTATCACAAATAAGACTACTATAAGCCTAGCAGAACACATACTACTATGGGACATTTTTTGGGTCTATGGCCAAGGGTGGTATTGTTGGATCTTCAGGTAGATCTATTTCCAATTTTCTGAGGAACATCCAGACTGGTTTCCAGAATTCTTGTACCAGTTTGCAATCCTACCAGTAATGGAGGAGTGTTCCTCTTACTGCACATCCTTACCAACAGGTGTTGCCACCTGAGGTTTTGATCTTAGCCATTCTGATTGATGTAAGCTAGAATCTCAGGGTCCTTTTGATTTGCATTTCTCTAATCACTGAGGACTTTGAACATTATGGTTTTAGGTCTCTCTTAGCCATTCGAGACTCCTCTGCTGTGAATTTTCTGTTCAGTTCTATACCCCATTTTTTTTTTGATTGGGTTGTTTGAATCTTTGGAGGTTTGCTTCTTATATTTTGGATATTAGCCCTCTATCAGATGTGGGGTTTCCCAATATGTAGGTTGCTGATTTGTCCTATTGACTGTGTCCTTTGCCTTACAAAAGTTTTCAAATTTCATAATGTCCCATTTATCAGTTCTTATAGTGTGAGCCATTGGAAGTCTCTTTATGAAATTTCCCCTAGGGTCAGTGAGTTCAAGGCTGTTTCCCACTTTCTCTTTTATTCTATTCAGTGTATCTGGTTTTAAGTTGAAGTCCTTGGTCCACCTAGACTTGAGCTTTGTGTCAGGTGACAAATATGGATCTATTTTCATTTTCCTACATATAGACTGCCAGTTAGACGAGCACCATTTTTTTGAAGATATTTTCTTTTTTCCATTGCATATATTTGGCTTCTTTGTCAAAGACCAAGTGTTTGTAAGTGTGTGGTTTTATTTCTGGGTTCTCAGTTCTCTTCCATTTATCAATGTGTCTGCCTCTGTACCAATACCATGCAGCTTTTATCACTATTTGCAGGCAAAAAGATGAAATTAGAAAATATCATCCTGATTAAGGTAACTCAGATCCAGACTGCATGGTATGTATTCACCAGTAAGTGGCTATTAGCCAAAATAGTACAGAATACATAGGACTTAACCCACAGGACTCAAAAAGGCTAATAAAGGAAGGATGCCTCAATCCCTCTTGGGAGGAAGAAGAAAGCAATCTAAGGGGTGGGGAGGGAGAGAGGGATGTGAGTGGGAAAGGGGACATGGAGGAGAAGAAGAAAACATGATCAGATATTGTGTGGGGGAACAGGATTGAAGCCATGAGAGACAACAGAAAGAATGGAAACAGACAACCTTGGGAAGTAGGAGGTAGGAGCACCCTGTGAAATGTACCAGAGAACTGGGAGGTGAAAGACTCAAAGGGAGGGACCTTAGATGAAATGCCAAATAATGGGGAAAGGGAACTTGTAGAAAGATACCTCCACCTCCAGCATAAAGACATGATGCTGCAACTGTATATATTTCTCATCAAAGTGCTCATGAAGGTTTCATTCCTGGAGCTTTCTGTAGAACTTTCAGGAAGAAGAATATATCAGATACTCTAATCTTCTCAGCACTCCTTAATGTTTACATAATCTTTCCAAGGGAGAGGGTTTGGAATCTGCTAAGTTTCAGGTACTTCCTGCAACTTGAAAATTTTTTTTTATTATTTTATCAATCTTTTTTTCACTATTATTTTTGTTGGAAATTTTCTTTATATTTCAAATGTTATCCCCTTTCATTGTTTCCCCTCCAAAATCCCCCTATCCTATCCCTCTTCCCCCTGCTGACCAACCCACCCACTCTCACTTCCCTGTCCTAGCAGTCCCCTACACTGGGGTATTGTGCCTTTACAGGACCAAGGGCCTCTCCTCATATTGATGTCCAACAAGGCCATCCTCTGCTGCATATGTGGTTGGAGCCATGGGTTCCTGTGTACTCTGTGGTTGGTGGTTTAGTCCCTGAGAGCTCTGGGGTTACTGGTTGGTTCATATTGATGTTACTCCTATGGGGCTGCAAACCCCTTCAGGTACTTGGGTCCTTTCTCTAGCTCCTCTATTAGGGATCCTGTGCTCAGTCCAATGGTTGGCTGAGAGCATCCACCAATATAGCTGTCTCCTGAGAGGCTCTACCAGTGCCTGACAAATATTTTATCAATCTTAATAACACTTCCTCCAAGACAAACTATTCAAAACTAAATAGAATTACTAAACAAGAATAATCTGCTAAATAGAAAGCATCCCTTGCATTTTTTTTAAATAATATCTCACATTTTTAATGTCACTGTCTAAATTTAGTTTCCCAAAATGTGAATCTTAATTTTAATGGTAAATAGTAGTCCTAAACATATATATTTTAAAAAAATATTAAAAATATTGAATATAAATTTGTAAGAATTTTAAGAAATTAAATAATTTTGTCCCAAAATAGAATAAATTTCACAAGAAGTCATTTCTGCTTCATGTCTGAGTTTTATCTTATTATACATTATGGTAACTTAAAGTACACAGATATTTCAAATTTCTGCAAGTGCCTTTATAATGAGAAATAATAGAATTCTACATATTCTCCTAACATACTTTGATTAGAAATGCTGAAAGACAACACCTTCATAAACAAGAATTATAAGAGCTACCCTTAAGATCAACAAGGAAGCCATTTGATGTAACCATATAACGTATTTGAAATTTTCAGATAATGGAAAATAGATTTATTCAGAAACAAGGATACTACTTTTACATTTCATTCCTTGTTACTTGTATATTGCTGTGACAAAATGCATGACATAATACTTGAAGGAGGGAAGGAAGATTGAGTAATATTTTTAATTCTTTTTAAGACTAAATTCTATCATGAGGATGAAGGTATAGTGGCAGAAGCAAAACACAGATGATCACATTGCATCCATATTCAGGAGCATGAGAGAAATGAATGATTGACTTCATGGCACTTTCTGTTTCTATAGAGTATATAACCTTCCTTGAATCATATAGCAATGTTGGGGTGGGTCTTCCCAATTCAGGTTATGTGATCTGGATACTATCTCAGAGACACCTGCAGTTATCCAAGTTTCTCATTGATTGGGTTGAGACTCATTATTTTTACAATATTACAAGCATTTTTCTAACTGATATTTTCATCAAATAAAAAAGTGACATGAAAGAATAATAAAACTATTATGAATTTTATTGAGAGTCACTGAATCTCTGGTCATCTTGGCACATGTCTTTAATCCCAGAATTTAGCAGGCAGAGACATAGAGAATTCTTTGTTTCTGAACCCAGTTTAGAATATATACAAAGTACCAAACTAGCTATGGCTATATAGTGAGACACTGTCACACAAACATGAAACACAGAATCATAAATATAAATGAGTAATGTGTTGAATTATTCAATAGTAAACTGAATTTGATTATTTTTAATAATAAAAATGATATAGCTTTACAGTATCAAAATTTCAAAAGGCAGCAAATATAACATTTTAAATATACCAATCTGGGAATTATAAAAAAACTTTATAATTTTGATGTTTTTGGAGTTACTGTGAAACATGAATTTACATTAGATTATTTATTTGGGTGTACTATTGAAAAAGAAGTTCTAAAGACATTAAAACATTAGCATATTTTTGTGAGTTTAAAAGAGAAATAGAAAATGAATAAAATAACAGACCAAGTGTTGCAAAAGATGACAGTAAATTATTATATCTGAGTGGTTAAAATATTTGGTAATTTAATGCTGTTCTTTGAAACATGTTAAACAAAAATAAATGCCTGTTGTTTATGAAATGAGGGTGTTTATGTCATATTGTTGGCAAAACCTAAAATAAAACTCTTGTTTAGATAAATCCTACTGAAATATTGTCATAAATATAAATAACCTCACTAGAATAATCCTGTAAGGAAGGGAAGGATCACAACTCCAAAGCAGTGACTATAAAGGAAGCCATCATAGAATATGATGCATATTTAATATGAAGCATGTTTAAAACTCCTTTAATAAAATGGTTGCTTATATATTATTGTTATATATCTGAGAGATCCATGTACAGCACTCTACTCTCTATACAGTCTTTGACTTCAATATTAGTTTAAGTTGAAAATGAATTTAAACTCCCAAACCATCTTGATCCCCTCCCTTTCTACCCGAAGACACAGTATAAACATTCCTTTACAGGATGATTCTCTTACATGCTGCTATAGCAAGAAGAGGAAACCAGCATTTATCTCATTTATCTCCAAATACAGGAATCAGATACTGGGTTTACTTAAAAAAACTAAATTTTTCTAAAACAATCTTTGTCTGTTATTATTTCACCTTGTATATTTATCAACATCATCTGTGATCTGACTACAAGTTAAATACCAGAAATCAAGTGCAGGGATCCTGCTGTCCACTGTAATGACACTGACATGTGAAGACAGTGATTTTGTAAAATTACTCTATTTAGGAATACATAGATGTGCTTCAGCGGGACTTGACTAGTGGTTTGTTGACCAGATCAAGTCTGGAAAGAGTGAGTTGTATCCCAAGGGATAGAATCAATAACCATAACAGCTATTAGTAAAGAAAGAGCTTAACAACTTGCTCCCTTTTTCTCAAATGCACACTCTTCTAAATATGCCTTCTCTCCCTCTGATCTGCTGCTGTGTGTACAGGCAGCATGAATGAGTACCCAACAGGCAGCCTCATTAGTAAAACTTCCTTTACTTACAATTTGCAATATCTCAAATAATTTTCATATCAGCTAAAACAATCACTAAAATTGATGCAACAAGATTAAGCACCTTCATTTATTATTTCTCCATAAATATTTGTCATTTTAAGATAGTACATATGACTCCAATTCTAATAATGCCTTACTATAGTTTAGTTTTCCATAGTTCATGGACAAATAAACTATTTTATTCTCTTATTTATCCATCAGTTTTCGGTTTGATTTGTGAACCCAGCTAATTTAAAAGTTTATTTATTTATCTATTTTTTTAATGTATGAGTGCTCTGTCTGCATGTATACATTTCTTCAAGAAGAGGAAATCAGATCCCATTACAGATGGTTGTGAGCTATCATGTGCTTGCAGGAAATTGAACTCAGCTCTTTTGGAAGAACACACAGTGCTCTTAAACTCTGAGGCATCTCTCCACCATATGGACCTAGTTAATTTATCCATAATTTAGCATTTTTTTAGTTATTTTTTTTTAATCCCTGGCTATTGTTACCTAAGAAAGTAGTATAAAGTAATTTTCTACTGCACATTGGTTTGAAGTCAGAAAAATTATGGATCTCAATGTCAGACTTAATGTTTATGGGTCAGATAGCTACAGGAAATAATCAGGCTGCACTGCATTGTTCCCTTATCTGGACGTAGATATTAAAATAACACCTCATGAGGTTGTTGAAAGGATTAATAGAGATGTTTTAGCATAGTGCTTATTACACAGTTGGCATTTAATTAATTTTACCATTTATTATTTTATGTGAAACCTAGAGAAAGCCATTCTTCTGTATCAAATGAACTGGAAAAAATATTATCTTTTTAAAAAATGAGGGTAACCTCAACCAGATTGAGAAGTTAATTAATACTATGTCTTAAGAAAGAAAATTGCATCATAAAATACCAGGAAACCAATATTAGGTGCCATATATATATATATATATATATATATATATATATATATATAACATAAACTATTGAAAGAAAGCTTTAGTATATGATGTAGAAAATGTTCTTATAAAATATCTGTAATATTTATAATATTTCAAAATCTGTTGGCTGTTTACAAAATATTGAATCATCTTTGCCCCATTAAATAAAATTTACCTGTTCCTAATTCAAAATAAGGTTCTTCATTTTATTAATCTATTCTTCAACTATTATTGGATCAGAAAATATAAGGTGGTATCACTTGGCTGAAGCTTCAATTCTGAATTTTACTTATTTGTTTCTTGTCTGAAGGATTTTTCTACAAGGTGAAATAGGAGACAGACACATAGCAACTATCTCACAGATGTCCCTAACATATGGAGAGTGAGAAATTATTCTCATTTGTGATATCAGCTAGATATAATTGCCAATGGATCTTATCCTAGTTAGGAATTCTTTTGCTGTAAAGAGACACCATGACTGTAGCAGTTCTCATGAAAAAATACATTTAATTGGGGCTAGGTTACAATTAAGAGGTTTGATTGATTATTGTTATGGTGAGGAGCATGGTCACATGGAGGCACACATGATCCTGGAGAGGTAGCTAAGAAATCTACATCTGGATCTGCAGGTACCATAAAGAGAGAGTAATACCAGAATTGGCTTGAGCAGCTAAAACTTAAAACCTACCTCCATTGATGCATTTCTTCCAAAAAAATTAAACCTACTACAACAAGACCATACCTCCTAATAGTACCACTATATATAAGCTGATAAGTGACATTTTCATTCAAACCACCACAGAGCTCGTGTTTCTGAATATGTTATTCAGTAAGTTTCTCCTTTAAGCCACTTTAAAATGATTTATTTAAGAATCACCCAAAATAATAAATACTTTATAATAGCAGTATCTATTAAAACTTAATAATATGTTGATCATTTTGTCGATCATTGAAAAGAAAACAGCTCATATATGAAACTTAGTGTTTTTTATTTATATCTACTATGAGCAAATGAAGTTCATATTTATAGACTACATCAAATTTTAAAGGAAAAATTACTCATGTTATAAACATGATAAATTAAAGTTGAATGAGAGGAAGAATTTTTCCCAACTGATGTTGACATTATTAACACTCAATGATAAAAAACATAAGACAGAGTTTCCCATCCTCATCTGATCCAAACTCTCTTATTAATGAAGGACTCAGAGAATACAAATGATATGAGATCATTAAGTATAGAATCACATTACAAATTAGCAAATAATACTATGGACATAGAAGAATAAAGATACATTTCCTTTGTCTCATATATCATTATTAACCTATAATGGCACTTTAGTCACTGTCCCAGTCTCATCATAGGAGGAGGTACAAAATAAAGCAGTGCAAAAGAAAAGCGTGGTACAAAAATCAGACTTTTATGATTAATAAGACAGACAAAAAATACACATGTGGGAAATTTTAAAGAAAACTACTCTGGAAATCAATCTGGCAGTTTCTGAGAAAATTGGAAATACTTCTACCTGAAGACACAGATATACCACTCCTGGGCATATACCCAAAACTTACTTCACCATATCACAAGGACACATGTTCCACTATGTTCATAACAGCCTTCTTTATAACAGCCAAAAGCTGGAAACAACCCAGATATCCCTCAACTAAAGAATGGATACATAAAATCTGGTACATTTGCACAATGGAATACTATTCAGCTATTAAAAATAAGAACATTATGAAATTTGTATGCAAATGGATGAAACTAGAAAATATCATCCTGAGTGAGGTAACCCAGACCCCAAAAGGATATACATGGTTTTTACTCACAGATAATTGGATGTTAGCCACAAAGTTTAGAATACCCGTTATACAATTCACAGACCAAGCTGAACAAGAAGGAAGGACCAAGAGTAGATGCTTCAGTCCCACTTAGAAGGGGAAACAAAATAATCATGGGCGGCACAGGGAGGGAGGGACCTAGATGGAAGAGGTGAGAGGAAGGGAAAACGGGGGTCAGAATCAGGTGTGGGGGATACAGGAGAAAAGCCAAGAGGACCAAGAGAGTGAGTAGAAATATGCAGTAGTGTGGAATAGGGGGTGTTGGGGGGGACCTCTAGAGAAATATATAACTCAATTAGAAGAAAAAGTGAGACTGATAAAATATAGAAAATGACTATTAAATTTGAGTTCTTGCCATGGACCGGTTTAGTTGCGGGGACCCCAATTTCCACGGGATGAGAGTTCTGGTCAGGTCAGCAATAAGTCGGCAGATGACAAACAAACTCGACACAAGAGTTTGGTGAATCTGAATGTATTTGTACAAGGTGAAATTCAGGCTTAAATAGCATACAGTAAGCAGGACAGATGACAAGAGTCATGTAGGTGGACGAGGGTTACAGCAAGGGGCGCAAGACTGAGGTCATGTAGGCAAGTGACTGCCACATCAAGGTTGGTAGGATCAAGTAGCCAGGTGTGAAGCAGGCAGAAGAGCAGTGAAGCCCTCCCTGCTGGGGCTATTTGGTATTCCTATGTTAATTCTCTGGTTCTGCTGGAAGCAAGGACCAGGAGATTCAGATCTAGCGATCTAGCAGTTCCTGCTAATTCTCTGGGTCTTGCTGGAGGCAAGCACTAGGAAGTTCCGATCTAACAGTTCTAGCTAATGTCTTTGAGTGAGGGAAGCCCTTTGATTACTCTCTAGTATGTAAAACAGTTCTGACTTTAGTGGGACTGCCCTAAGAAATGTGCTTGACCTCTGTTGCTAACTCTGAGGACATTCTGATAAGGCAGATTCCTTGAGAGAAATTCCATGCTAAGGACAGCTTGGTATTAAATTAGGATAGGTTGGAAATGTTGTGCTGGCAAGGAAACAATGACCAATCTTAGCCATTTACAAATCATTTCTTGGGGTACATTTTATGCCTAAATCAGAGGGCATGTTGATGATTGGAAAGACTAATCTAGAACACATCTGAGTTAGGGGATACCAGCGACTGTCTGAATATCCAGGAGACACAGAACTCCTTTTGGATCCTTAATGCCTCTAAACCTAATCAGGCTTTTACCCCTGATATTACAGATTTAACTGGAGTAGACAAGTGAGCATGGCAAGTTCTGAGAGACAGATAGAACATTGTGGACAAGATTATAGACAACTAAAGATATACTAACACACATACACATACCAATCACACATGACACATACACATACAAGTATATATAAAAAACAATCAGATTTGCATGAAAACACACTTACATGCATGTACACATGTGCTAATAAAACATATGGTCAGGTAAAAACACATACATATACATCACACTGACACATGTATGCACATACATTCATGCATTAAAATGCATAAATACACATGGACTTGGTGTAAGAAAAGAGTACATCATAAATCTGGAGAATAATGAAATCAGTTTAAACATTCACTTCTTAATCTTCTAGCCAAAATATATCGGACAGACGTAACTCTATATGTGAAAGTGGAGAAAACTATATCAAACATTTCAAAGTTCAACTTAACCACATGGAAAAGAATAAAGAACAGCATAAAAAAAGAAAAACGAAGCATTCAAGGAAACAGGTCATAGCTGCTTATAGAACACAGGAATGGAAGAAATGTTTTTTGCTTCTATTAATGTTCCAAAGTTACTAAAGGTTAAGCTAAAATAATCAGAATGATACAAAACATAAATAATCCTTTATTTATGTAACAATATTACATAATACCTCAAAAGCTTCACATTTCTAATTTAGTTCACAAATAAATAGGTCTCAGTCATTAGATCTGTGAGCTATATCTGGACATTACCCTCTGCTCAAAATCTAAATAATGGTAGAATAAAGGCAGAAATATTTTGACACGGGAAATAGAGAAATATAGAGAGAATGCTATAGATTCATTTCAGTGGAACTTATATTGACTTTCATCCTACTAACAAAATTATGTACTGCCCATACACATTAGTGTGCTTCTGATAATTAAGGTAATATACAGTTGAGTTGTCCTCTAAGGATGACTAATGAACATTTAGGTAATCATAATAAGCCACAGCAAGAGAATCAAATCTTATTTAGGGGAAGGACCAACACAGGATTTACTTTATTATTCTGTACTTTGAAATTTAACCTATTTTGGGAGCCATGATTGTGTGTGAAATAGGCTTGAGATTTCTTAGTATTTTATACAAGTTTTATAATTTCTTGATCCTCTTAAACAAGAGAAAATAGGTCAGATAAAGGGTTTAGACTCTTGAGAGTTGATGAAGTAAATTGTTTTATGATCTTTTGGCAGTTGTTCAAATAATCAAACCAGGACTTTCAGAAATCAAGAGGTTGCTGTGGCCAAATGAATAAAATAAGGGTGACCTTGAAAGGGATAAATATCTAAATCTGTCAAAGGTGATTTACATTCACTGCAGAGAAGCAGTTTCCCAGTAGCAGAGATTTAAATAGTGTGAAAAAAGATAGCCATGATTATTAAAAAATGATTATACTATTATATCAAAAATAGTATTATTCAATTTTTATTTACTTATTACTGACTTAAATGTGTTATTTTATTTAAATTAATGAAACGAATTTGTTATTCCATTTGGTTGTTGCTACATTATTTACAACAGCTGATATTTGGATGAATATCCAACATCCTATGGAGAGAATTGTCACATGAGAAACAAGTTTAGATGAGGAAAGTGAAATTGAATAAAGAGATACAACCTACCCCATTAGCAATGCCAAAAACAGTTGCCAGGAGACATTTTTTTTTTCTGGAATTCTTATAGCTAGATTAGTGATTTTCAAGACATGCATGTTTAAGGAGAAGATGTAAAACATAGCATTTAGAATTGGCATACAATTATATCTTGCATGTTTTTGCAAAAAGACCTCTTCATTCTGTATCTGAGAGCTACTCTGGAAATTACTCTTCAGTTAGTTCCAAAATTTAAATTATTGACATAATAACTAAATTTAGCATTTTTTATTTAAAAAACCAAAGCTTTTAATTTTTAGTATTGGCTTTACTTACCTAAGGTCCTCATAAAATGTCATAAAACTAGCCTGCTATGGTAGCTCAAATGTGTTTAGTCCCAGCACAGGTGATGCAGGGGCAGATGTACAGGCAGAGGCAGGTATACCTACATGAGTTCAAGGTCAGCTTGGTTTACATAATGAAGTCCTACCTCATAGAGAAGTAGAAAGTGATGTGGGGGAGGAATACAGAGAGACAGGGATAACCCTAGAGCAGAAAAGAGAGAAAAACAAAACAGTCAGAAGAAATTAAGCAAGATTATTGTGCAGCCATCATCTAACACTAAAATATTAAAGGGATATGCAATATATAACACCAAACATCAATGCAGTTTATTGCATAATAAATATACTTTAGTAGTAAGAGAGTTAAACATAGAATATAAGTCCAATAAACTCCTTCTATGTTGAGAATAAACCTCATAAACCTCACTATTCAGCAAGATATTCCAATAGGGTCTTCTTACTTATGAGAACAGCTTACAAATTCTAGAAGATGCATTGCATACATTAACATAGTTTTCAGCAAATATAAACCATACAAATCTCCTAAATACAGAAAACTATACAAATAAATATTTATTACATAAATGTGGTAACAAGTAGTTTTAAAATGTCTCCTGGCATCCTGTTGACTTACACTATATAATAATTATGGTTCAATTTCTTTCAGAACAAAACTTAGAAATATCATAGCAGGATAATCCAAGAATTAGAAATAACAGCCACTGAATATGGCTAAGTGGAAAAGGCTTTGCTGAAGAATTCTGGGTAGATCAAAACACTTTACTAAGAAAGATAAACAACCAGAACTAGATAAATTAACAAAAAAAAAATATTGAGCAGAGTCCCATGAAAAGGCTTGTCCCTAACAGAACAGAGCCAGTGCAAGTGTACATTATAAATTTTAAGCACCACTTTTGTTGGTAACCCTAATAGAAATCAACTTAATGCTCTATTCCTGTAAAAATTGAGCATGTAGATGTTTGAAATAGTGGTCCACAGCTTGTCCTCTATCAAGGATGAAAGAAGAGATCTCCATCAGAAAAAAAATCTGCTGATGAATGCTGATGGGTGATTTGTGTAGGAAGCTTTAGTGAATGAAGACAAAAAGAAGTCTTAGACATATAGGGGCATCTGGAACACGTTACACAGGAGTCATAAAAAATAATGGAAGCTATAAAAGTAGAAACTGACTTTAGGAGTTAAAATCAAACCAAATAGTTTGTAATTTACAGATAAACAAACAGATTATGACTATAGTTTTAGCAAACTGAAGCAAAGGACAGAAGAAAAAGCACATTGTTCATGAAATATCTGTATATCTACTTGACAAATAAATTGAGATATTAGACTTAAAAGCATATTTACTAATCTTTATCAGTTGTTATGGTACTATATTGGGATTAATCAATTAAGGACTCCAAGCAGTCAAAGTTTCAGTTGTTATTTCTAATCAAAGAAACATGTTCCACTATGTTCATAGCAGCATTATTTATAATAGCCAGGAGCTGGAAAGAACCCAGATGTCCTTCAACAGAGGAATAGATACAGAAAATGTGGTACATTTACACAATGGAATACTACTCAGCTATTAAAAATGAATTCATGAAATTTTTGGCAAATGGATAGAACTAGAAAATATCATCCTGAGTGAGGTAACCCAATCACAAAAGAATACACATGGCATACACTCACTGATAGGTGGATATTAGCCCAAAAGCTCCAAATAACCAGGATGCAATACATAGACCACATGAAGCTCAAGAAGAAGGAAGACCAAAGTGTGGGTATTTTGGTCCTTCTTAGAAGGAGAACAAAATACTCACAGGAGCAAATATAGAGATAAAGTGTAGAGCAGAGACTGAAGGAAAGGCCACCCAGAGACTGACCTACCTGGGGATTCATCCCACATATAGTTTCCAAACCCAGACACCATTGTGGATGCCAAGAGGTGCATGTTGAAAGGAACAGGATGTGGCTGTCTCTTGAGAGGCCCTGCCAGAGTCTTACATATACAGAGGCAGATTCATAGCCAAACATTGGACTGAGCATGGGGTTCCCAAAAGAGTAGTTAGAAAAGGGACTGAAGGAGTTGAAATGGTTTGCAACCCCATTGGAAGAACAACAATATCAACCAACCAGATCCCCCAGAACTCACAGAGACTAAGCTGTCAACAAAGGAGTATACATGGCTCCAGTTGTATATGTAGAAGAGGAAGGCCTTGTCATGAATCAATGGGAGAAGAGGTCCTTGGTCCTATGAAGGCTTGATAGATGCCCGAGTATAGGGACATTAAGGGTAGGGAGGTGGGAGTGGGAGGGTGAGTGAAGGAACAAACTCCTAGAAGCAAGGGGAGGGAAGTTGTGATAGGGTGTTTCTGGGAGGAAGAGAAAGTAGGAAAAGGGATAACATTTGAAATGTAAATAAAGGAAATATCCAATAAAAAAAAGCTGGCAGCAAACTGAATTACACTCAGTTCCCTAGCATAGAAACATATGCATATTTTTATGTCTTCATATAAATGTGGAATTATTACAAAGCACTACTCAAATTTGGTGAGAAATTGAGCCTTTGGAGAGATTTCAGCTAGCCTCTTATAGGTGAATGTTTTATAAATTGTCTGATACATCTTTTTTTCAGTAGCTAGCTACTGTGACCAGGAACAATCATGCAGCATAAACATGCATGCAGGCAAACTCCTGTGCACATCATTTCCAAAATAATATTTGATCATGATACTGTAGATAACAAAAATCATTTAGAAAATGTAAAAATGATCATATGTGATTTTACAAAAGATATATTAAATTTGTTAAGTTGAAATATTTTGTGAGTCGATTCAAACTTGAAGCTGGATCAGCAAAAGATGAATAAAATGCTACTCATTGAAACTAAGAAATCTGAATACTGAGTGTAAATGAACACTAAAATGTTCATTGAATATTAATAAAACAGTTCAAAAAGAGTAATGACAAACTTGATTAGTAAAGGAATATATTTTATGGTCATTATAGACTTCATTCTTTACTGAACATTTCTCTTGAAAAATTATAAAATACAAAATTTGAAAAATTCTCTCCTGTTTTTACAGGATATTCTGTGTATATTCAACCAAAACATAATAAATACTTCATAGCTATCACTTTATTCAAAAGTGAGTATCTTTGAACTTGAACCAAAAGGCCTCCCACAAATTTATGAGGAATGAGGGGAGCATTCTTTAGATTTAATTACATTTGCAATCATATTGGTTAGAAAAACAAAAAATTTCAAAACATTATAGAAGAGTCTGTGGACATCAGTCATGAAGGGAAAAATGGGAGATCAAAAAGGACACAAAGCAAATTTATTATCATGAGCTTAATAATTTTAGGTAGGAAAATATGTTTATATTTCATGAAAACATTACTGAAGAACAAGGATAATTGCCAATATTGCTGAAGCTCTGCATTGGTAAAACTTAAAAGTGAAAACATCACTGGGAAAATCAAAACAAGATATAGAAAAGGAGATGTTTTGAAGTAAATCTTTGAACATGAATGAAGAAGGTGAAACATAGTCTGTTGGTTAGCCCAATCATGAGAATCTATTAAAATGAAAGTATTAACATAGAAAGCCAGAATTGAGTAGCATCTACTTTGCTGTTAAGGGAAACAACCTGAGTGACTCACTAAAAATAACAGCTTGAGTTAGAAATTAGTATAAAATTCTTGATCATGAAAATGAACAAACAACAAACAAACCAACAGTAGTTGGTATTCTACAATACAGTATCTATATAAAAAGCCACAGTTTCTTTTTACTTCTAAACATGATATTTAAGTTAATAGACTCTTGTATGAAGAAAGGGAGGATGGTTTGAATCCTGATTCGACCTCAAGAATTATTCTAATAATTATTATAAGTTCATAAATGGCAAATTATTTTACCAATTAATCATTATTTCCCAAAGTTTAGAAAGTAATATATATATAGTATATATATTATTATATATACTATATATAGAAAGTAATATATATAGCTATATATATATATATATATAT